>NW_026555408.1:0-81483 GCF_029017545.1 Prosopis cineraria
AAAGCAACCTCACTCATATACTTTCCATCTGATAGATAGGTTTGTTTCTATACAACGTACTCTTCTTAATATCAGACTTTTGTTACTAATCTTGATAAGTAAAGTACCTATGACTATACAGGAAGCTCTTACCATCCCTGAATGGCGAAGTGCTATTATGGATGAGATGAAGGCTTTAGGAAAGAATGAGACATGGGAACTTGTTTAACTACCAAAAGGAAAGAAAACAGTGAGTTGTAACAAAATACAAGGCAGATAGAACCCTTGGCAAGTTGAAATCATGCTTGGTTGCAAGGTGGTTTACCTAGACATATGGCTTGGACTATGAAAAAACATTTGCTCCGATCGCAAAACTGAACACTATCAAAGTCCTATTATCTGTAGCAGCTAACCTTGAGTGGCCTCTTCACCAACTTGACATCAAAAATGCTTTTCTGAATGGAGAGTTGAAGGAAGAAGTCTATATGACTCTACCTCTTGGGTTGATAAGGCAAGGCAAATCAAGTTTGTAAATTAAAAAAGTCTATATATGGCTTGAAACAGTCACCAAGAGCTTGGTTTGACAGGTTCTCAAGAGTCCTAAAGTTTGAAGGTTACAAGCAAGCCCTGTCAGATCGTAAAATGTTTGTTAACGTTGAGGGAAGCAAGAAATGCATCCTTATTGTACATGTCAATGACATAATACTCACCAGAGATCACCTTGAGGAGATAGAAAGAGTAAAGGCTGCCCTTAGCAAGGAATTTGACGTCAAAGATCTCGGGAAGCTAAAATACTTTCTTGGGATGGAAGTTGCCAGATCAAGGAGAGGAATCTATGTTTCTTAGAGAAAATATATACTCGATCTTCTTACTGAGACAGGCATGTTGGGTTGTAGACCTGTTGAAACTCATATTAAGGTCGAGAAATCGACGAAACCCAAGGACAAGAATGGAAAAGTGAAAGACTTTGAGGAGGAAGAAAACTTAGATGAGGAGTATGAAGAAGAAAAGGAAGAAGCTACTGACAAGGAGAGATATTAGAAACTTATTGAAAAACTAATATATCTTTCCCATACAAGGCTAAATATAACATTTGCTGTCAGTGTAGCAAGTCAATATATAAGCTGTCTAATGAAGAGTCATATAGAAGTAGTCTACAGGATTTTGAGAAATCTAAAAAATACTCTTGGTAAAGGCCTATTCTTTAGAAAACATGAGCAAACATATATAGAAGTTTACACTGATGCAAGTTGGGGTGGAACTTATAAAGATCAAAGGTCAACCTCTAGCTATTATTCATTTGTGTGGGGTAATCTAGACATATGGAGAAGCCAAAAGCAAAGAGTTGTTTCAAGAAGCAGTGTTGAATCTGAGTTGAGAGCTTTAGCTCAAGGAATAATAGAGGAGTTATTGCTGGTACGAGTCTAGAATGAAATACAGGTTGAAGCAAGTTCACCATTGAAGCTCTACTATGATAATAAAGCTGCCATAAGCATGGCTTTAAATCCAGTACAACATGACAGGTCGAAACATATGGAGATAGACTGTCACTTCATCAAAGAAAAGGTGGAAGAAGGAATTATATATTTGACATATTTTCCTACAAAGTTGCAAGCAGCTGATGTTTTGACTAAAGGGTTGCTTGGCCCTGCATTTGAGAGTTGTATAAGCAAGTTGGACATAATTAGCATTTATAATCCAACTTGAGGGGGAGTGTGAGAATATTTAGTATTTATTGTGAATATTGTATAGTCTTTATTAAGCTTTATTAGACTTTATTAATATTGATTTCCCCTTGTGTATATATAGTCAACTTGTACTCGGTATTCAAATGAATGAGAGTGATTATTTTCTCCCAAATTCCACATTTATCCCACTATGTGAAGTCAGCTCCATGGATCGCATAATGCCATTATGTCCTATCAACAACCAACTCTTCCAATATATCATTCACTAAGAGATCTCATTTGGTAACTTCTTAGAGTGTCTTTCATGGTCTCCCTCTACATCTCTTCATAGGGCTAAAGACCATTTGTCTAACGTTCCTTATTGGCATCTTTATCAACTTTTTTTGCACATGTCTAAACCACCTTAAACAATTTTCTTCCATTTCTCTTTGATAGATGCCACACTATTTTTCCTCATATATAGTTATTGCAGATCTTATCTTTTCTTGTATGATCGCACATCTATCTCAATATCCTTATCTCTATATTTTTTGCTCTTATTGTCCCTTCAATGCCCAACACTTACTCCCATATAACATCATTGATCTTATACAATTTTGGTAAAAACTTTGTTAAGCTTTGTAGTCACAAATTACTTATAATGCATTCCATTTCAACCATCTAGCTTGTATCCTATGCATATCTTGTAAAATCAACCCTCGATGCTTGAACTTGGCACTTGTGGTATGGTTTGATCCCTAATTTTTAACCCTAAATCATCTCTAACTTTATTCTTATTAAACTTGAGTAGCATATATTTTGTTTCTCTTATTTAAGTGAAAACTGTTCAATCCTAAACTTTGTCTCAAAGCTAAAGCTTAAAATTAACTCTTCTCGTGACTACTCAATCACGATATTATCATATGCAAATAGAATGTACTTGGAGATTTTCTCTTGTGTATCTTCAGTCAAAATGCACAAAACCAGGTCGAAAAAAGTAAGGACTTACAAATGATTCTTAATGCAAACCACTCATGTTGGAAGACCTTGGTCTCATCTTTAAATGTTCTCAAACTAGATGTTACCCCTCATACATATCCCTTATAGCTCTTATACATACAACATGAACACCTTTCTTTCCCAAGACTTTCCATAATACTTTTGGTGCTTGACCGTAAGCATCTTTCAGGTCAATAAAACCATGTTCAAGTCTCTTTCTTTACTCGTATACTTTTCCATCAACCCCCTTAGAAGATAAATAGTCTCTATTATAGGCAATCCTAGCATAAATTCAAATTGTTTCTCTGAAATAACATTTTCGTTTCTTAATCTATGCCCGATTACTTTTTCCATAATTTTGTTATCTAACTCATGATTTTATCCCTTAGTAGTTTACACAATTATGGATATCTCCTTTATCCTTGTATAGCACCATTAAAGTCAACAAAATCCAGGTCATTCATTTTTCTTTTTATTGGTGCATTATTTGAGGTCATGAGAGACAGGCCTCATGTCTCCCTTTACATACATGTCTTCTTGTCTAGCCAACAATAAGAAAGTTGAAGTATTCAGTCCTTATTCTTCTTCTCCTTCTATCTCTTTCATGTTTCTTCTATAAATAAAATACAAACTTTTAAAGAATACAACAACAAGCAGCGTTATCTCATTAGGTAGAATTGGCTACATGTATCACACTACATCATTATACTCTATCAACAACTAACTCCTCAGGCATACTATTCACCTAAAGATCCTACTTCTATAGTAAATATGATGTGTACATAAAGAATTGCATATTTTAAGTTTGAATAAATATAATACATCTAAAGTAAATATGGCGGAGTGATTTAGTATGACTTAGTGCACTAAATAATAAATTCACTAAATCTGTAGTAACTATGATTTTTTTGCTTTGGTCCCTTTTGGTCTGCTAATTCAAACTTGTGATCTGGGAGTTTAGTGTGTAGCACTAACCGGCACTCTACAAATTTGTAAGTAAAGAATTGCATGTTTTAAGTTGCTAAGAGAGCTTGCCAGTTAATGTGAAGCAACAACTTTCGAAACTATCAAAAAAAGACAAAAAGGTGGTGGGAAAAGAAGAAATAATAACAATACCAAACTACTTACAGTTGTAAATTTTGTTTGTTTACCCAAGAGGGGAGGCTCCCTGATAGATTGTTGTAGGACAAGTCTCTGTAAGCATTCATTAAAGTTCATTAAGTAAATATCATATAGATGATGGACAATACATTGAAGAATTAAGCTTTTAATTACAATTAGGGTAGTATCAGTAGCATAAGCTTAAAATTGACACGATTTCACCAACTTCTATGATCACAAGCACCATGGCAATGATCCTATAGATCTCAATGGGATAGAGAATTAGAATATTAGAATGTGCGTGCATCATCAGAAGATACATAACCATATATTAAATAGTGCTGGAATATATTAAATACATCTGGGGTATAAGATTTGTTAAGCATATATAACGACATTAATACATCTACACACAAACATATAAATAATGATATTAACACAGCTGCACACAAACATAAAAGTCATATATATTATACTGCATTCTTAATGCACCATGATGCTGTAGAGTCCAAATATGTCAAGAATACTCACATATTGAGAAGCATTGGGCTTATCTGGGTAGGGATAGTACCACTGAGTTTGTTATTTCCAAGAAACCTGAAATTCGAGAAAAAACAAATCATGCTGTCCCAGTCATGAAAGCCTGTCAGGAAATCCATAATTCAATTACTTAGGCACAGCATGTATTTACAAGTGTGTTAGTGAACTCAGATTGAAAAGTGATCCCGGAATCTGCCCTGTGATGTTATTGAAGCTCAGATCCCTGCAAGAACCAACATGCATATGTAATCATTTGGATTTGGAACACAAACACAACTCAAGATATCCAATGAAATAATAAAATAATGTGTATGAAAAATAAGATGGATAGTTGACTTCAACCATTTTCTGCCACATGAAGCATATAATATTGAAGAGAATAAACGAGAAATGGATCATGGAACGTTAGTGAAGAACCCTGGTGAACTAGCAAGTTAATCCTGGGTCAGCAGCAAAGACAATGATTTCTCATCACAAATCACTCAGCTTGATGAACATTTCATTTTGAAAGAATTAGCATTAAGGGTTGTCCTATAGTTAAGCAGTATAACTATCATCCAAAAAGAACGTATCTATTCAGGTTGGAGATATCCAACGGAAACCACTGTCTGATTTGCGTTTTTTTCTGGGAAACAACTTGAAGAAAAATCAGAGTCTATGCTTTTGTTCTTTTCAATACATTATTTGAAAATTCCATGGGCCATTATTTTGAGACCAAGGCTACATACCAGTGACTAGAATCCCATAAAGCATTAAGAGCAATAAGTTTTCATAAAAGTGCAAATGATTAAGAAACTAACGAAGGAAATAATAGGTTTACTGGATCCCTTGAAATCAAGGAAATTACACCTCTGATTTCAAGGGCTGCAAGGCTAACAGCTAGTGTTGACTAGCCTGTATCTCCAACACAAATTTAGCAAATTTAGATACATGGATCGTTTTGCATATCTCTGACGAGTTACATGACCAGGGAATACTCACAGCTGAGTCAAATTTAGAAATTCACCGATATTGGTTGGAATTGAATCAGAAATATTGTTATTTCTCAGTACTCTGCAATATTTGTAACCAAATTGTTATGCTACAGTCTAGAAAGAAAAAGAAAAGAAGAAATATTATCAGGGGAGCTATTGCCTCCCAACTTACAAGACAGTCAAAGACTTCATATTCCTCATAAATGCCAGTGAAGAGCTCCCATTAGATATTTCACTTATTCTCCTACATTTGAGTTATGCATTAAATAATTAGCTCCTGTCAATCTGTAGAATGGACGCAAGGAAATAGTGATGGCACTCACAACTCTGTAAGAGAAGTCAAATTGGTAAATGATGATGGTATAGGGCCTTCAAAAGAATTACCCTGAAACCTCCTAAAAAAAAACAAAAAACAAAGACAGCAATTCTATTCAGTGAGCACAAACTTCTGGAATAGGAAATACCAAGTATCAAACATCTGAATGAATTTTTCTTTACACAAGTTTTATAAGAAAAGGTTTAACTGCTTTTTCCAAATAGGAATGGAATTTCATTAATGAGAAAAGAATTCAATCAATGAACACAAATAATCGTGGTGAAACCATTTCTTTTAAACTGCTCGTTAGCTCATTTATCCCCACCCCCCACCAGGGGGCAGATATTTCTAATTAAAGCTTCTCACATTTCATTCTAACCAAAGTCATTGCATTTCTTGAAATGAAGCACATAGTTAAAGGACTTCAAGCAGATTAGCTAAATAAACTCAATGCAAAATCAAACAGTCTGTTCAAAATTTCCCATGCCACTCCAAAATGTACAAGAGACTTAGCGTCTTTATTTCAAGAAAGGAAAAGGTATTCATAATACTGTCTTACAAGACTGTAAGCTTAGACCAATTTCCTATGAAGTCGGGTATCCTGCCTGAGAGATCCATGTCTGAAGCCCATCTGGACAAACAGGAAAACCAAAGTTATTTCATCGTTAATATAATTATTATCATTTGACAGACAAGAAAAAGTAACAATTCCTTACACTGTCACCAGGTTTTTAAGATTAGCAAAACTGGGAGGAATCTGGCCACTAAGTCCTGAACTATCTAAATAGCTGCATAGAAATTTTATTGAAATTTATATCATCTGCTGATCACATAAAGATCAATAAATTGACATAATCCAGAACAAAGTGAAGAATTGTAAGTTTTATGGTATATAAGCAGCCTCACTACACTGACCTTAAACAGGATAGTCAGGAATGTTGCCAGAAATAAATTGCCAATTATAACCATCCAATATATTTGAAATGCAGCTTATAAATTCTAAGCATGGGAAGAAATGATTCATTACTTTTTTTTTTATTAGAAATAATATGACAGGTACATATTTGAGAAGAAAATATAATGCAAGTTGTCATGTCCATTAGTCTTACTATAACCTACTGGTCTCAGACATTGATTCTTTGATCATAAGCATTTCCAGAAAATTGCCAGCAAAATACTAGCCAGCATGCAGCCAGACATATTCTATAGAATAATCAAACATAAATTAAACACATGCTTGTCATTTCAAAAACTAAAATTTATGGAATTGATACAATGTCTTTCTTATAAGCCCATCATTATAAATAGATTCTACTTCCAATGTGGGACTCTTTCAATTTGGTCATCACAGAAACTACAGATGCAGAGTGCAGTGGAGCTTACAGTTGTTGCAATTTCATGAGATTCCCTAGTTCAGATGGGATAGAACCAGAGAAGTTGTTTGATCCAAGACTCCTGCAGAGTTAACAAATAATTAAGTGGATTGATAGTATCATCAAGAGATATTTCTTAGAAAATCATAATTCTAATAAAACAGAATGGCATTTATTTAAGATATATGATTATTCAAGGTCCTTTATTATCAATTCCACATACTAAAAAAGCCCATTCAGAAAAGAAAAAATAAGAAAAAAGAAATATAACTTCCGAATAATATGATACAATCAGAATATATGGAATAGCAGAATATGAAGTTGCCAGTGAGATCACTCGCAAAAACAGAAAAATAAAATGAGAAGGGGGGGTGGGGAAGGAAATTTCTTTAAAGGGAAGTAGATGACTTACAATACAATTAACTCCGTAAGATTTCCCAATTCCTTGGGAAGCTCCCCTGATAAGGAATTGATGCCCAAGCTCCTAATTAGTATAAATTTACATTGAAGTGAGTTACTGAGTATTTATCATTAGGAACAAGAAGAAAATCCTAACTAATTTCTCGCTATTAAAATGGAAAAAAAAGTTATTCATTTTGAATAAATCTTACCATTATATCAATCTAAACCGTGTGAATAAGAATAATAATCATTTAGTTTCTATGGTTTCAGTTTTGACTTAGTTACAACTCAATCCTTTAAGTTCCACCTGTTTAATCTGTGGGCCCCTACCCTTTCAAAATTCATCAAGTCCTTCAAGTAACCGAGTCCTAAAATGCAAAAACCAGCGGATTAAATGATTGAAACTTAAGAGACTGAGTTGCATGAGTTAAATTTAGATGTAACCGGTTTAAAACTATAGGGACTAAATGATTAATTTTGCCTTTTATCATTTAAAATAAAAAACTATTATTAACATATTCAAACTATCCAAACCAACTGAACGACATAAATTTGCTCGAAATGACCATCTTTTTCCCAAAAGAAATCGAGAAGATCCTTAGGTATGAGAAGCATTTAAAATTTATAATTGGCCTTACAAGTACTGCATGAGAGTAAGATTTCCAATGGCTGGAGGTAGAGAACCCGTCAAGTAATTCTGGCCGAGGTTCCTGATTGCAATTTGAGGAAACTTTTATCATGCTAAAAAATACAGGAATAAACAAGAAAACGAATCCATTGATTTAAAAAAAAAAAAACTTATGAGGAAAGTAGCATACAAATTGGTAAGGTGAGTCAGAGTCCATAGCTCTTCTGGGATTTCCCCAACAACATTCAATGCATAAACCCTCCTGCCATAAAAAAAATGCCAGAAACAAGCGGGGAATAGTGGAAGATGATCAACAAAACAAGTAGCAGAACAATATCAATAGATCAAGTTAAGACAAGACAGAGAGATTATACAGTGCAGTAATGTGGCAAGTGCCATTGGAACAGTCGCATTTGATAAATGGATTGACGTCTTCGACCGCGGTAGTGCTGTCAATGGCTCGTCCGCTGCATAGCTCACCGCTTATATTCCATGCACTTGCTGATGCCGATATTCCCCATTTGCTGAAGATTGAATTCAAACTTGTCGCTACATAAAAGTTCAAAATTTTGAAGAAATTACATGAGATGCGATAGAATTTCCCACTAAAGTTTCCTTTTCCATTGTTCTGAAGCGCACCGTGAAAAGAGAATCGAATCCCACAAAATTAACAGGTACTATTAATTATTATAAACTAATTACAGACGAGCCGCTCGGGAGAGGAATAAAATGATCAGAAAGATGCAGTTAAAAAAAAAGAAAAAAGAGTAATTTTATAAATATAAAATATTTCTTACATGTTTTTAATAAAAAAGAAATAAAAATATTGATGGCTAAATTATACAAAATTCCGTAAGACTCTTAAATCATGTGTGTATAGATAATTTCTTTGCCATGTTAACAGTAAACTTCTATGAACTTTCGCATGCATGAAGATAATGGCGGGTGTGCTTCTTCACAGATGTTATATATGTTCTTGGTTAATTTAATGTATCACTTCAACTGAAAATTAAGTTGATCAGCTACAAAAGAGCAGGCAAAATCCAAGTTTATATTAAACATTAAATTTTAACAAAAATAAACACAGAATTATCAAGTTTAAAAATTCTATCATCAGCATCTCTGTTGTAATTATTTCTAGGTGAACTGCTTAATTTCCAGGAAAAACTTTCTATATCCCAGACAGAGCTCAGAGAGAGAGAGAGAGAGACCTTCTGAAGGATCTGTGGTAGCGTTTTGAGCTTGTGATACAGAAACCAAGCAGCTGAAGAACACACACAGAGCAGAAGCAATCGCAAAAGCCATGACTGGTACTGAAGAAGACGACAAAGAAGGAGAAGAAGGAGCAATATATGAAGTACTTGATCGATTATATATTCAACTGAGATAGCTTGTTATGATCCAGAAGCTGAAGAAACTAAACTAATAGAAATTCAGATCGGAAAATGAATGGAGCTTTGAAGGATATGCAGAGCCACCATGAGTAGTCCATAGATGAACACATGATACCGACATATAGAGTAAACTATATATGCATATATATATCGCCATCGTTTAACTATGACAATATGGCTTAAATTAATCGGGTAGTTGCTGGTCCTGAAAGAGAAAAAACCGAGTTGCCATGTGGATCCTCTCTTCTCTTATCAAATTGTAATAGCAAATGGATTAAATGGCAATTTGCATTTTAATTCTAAATTATAAGTAAAGAGAGTTCGGATTCTATACTCTTTTTTTTTGTATAATGTTTCTCTTTAACTCTTAAAAATAATGCAATGTTATTATTATTAATAATAAATGATAAATTTAATCATTAGTTGACTAAAAAATAATAAAAAATAATTTAAAAATTATAAAAAATATCACAAAATTATAAAAACAAAATTAAAAATTGCAGAAAAAGTCCAAAAATTTGAGATTATTTTCTATAATTTTTTTATCAATGAAATATTAAAATTAATTTTTATTAACAATAGGACAATATTACAATACTTCCAAAAGTTGAAAAAAGATATTATATTAAAAATAAGTTTAACACATCAAACATTTCTAGACTTATAATTTACAGTCTAAATTGTCATTTAATCCAACGTAAATTACATAAGTATGAAAGTAATTAAAAATTGTTATGTCTTTTATGATATTTATTTAACAAGTTTTATTTTCAGTATTTTTGGAATAAAAATACTAAAAGATACTCACTCCGTTCAAAATGCAAGGTATTTTTTAAAAAAATTAAATGTTAAAAAATATAAGATATTTTTAATCTATTCGAAGTATAATCATTGTCTTTTTTTTTATAAGTGTCTCTATTAATAATAATTTTATATTTATTATAAAATATTTAATAGGAATAAATATAAAAATATCTTATATTTCTGAATAAAGGAATTATATTTTTATTGAAAGGAAAGTATACCATTTGGGAAATTATTGGCCACTTGGAGGCTAATATACGAATATGAAAAAGGGGAGTTGGAAATTATAAACTGCCACTTGTTCCAGTGATTCATCAAGTTATTAATGTGAAAGATGCTAAGTTTGACTGAGTTAAATTGATGAAATGAGAGGCTTTAAATTTTAAAATCATTATTTAAGTAACTAAAATTCGTTAGTAAAAAATTTAAAAAAAAAAAAAGGAATGAAAATTCTAATTCTAAAGGGGTGAGATGGGACCCCGTAAATATGTACGTCGTGACAAGTAGGCGTTAAGCCGTTGACTCGTAAAAGTAGGTGGCGAACGCTTGCCAAATTGCCATGCAAAGTTGACAATTCAAAATCGCATCGTGATATTATTTAATTAATAATTTATTAATTAGTTTTAACTAATTTCTTAATTATGTAGCCTTATCTTCCTCATTTGTACGATAACTATCAGATGCATGCCTACGTAATACAATTACGTAGTCATTGCTTTGGAAATAAAAAAAAAAACAGAATAGACAATAAATTGAGCAAAATAATTTTAATATTTTACTTTGGTCCATATCTATATATTTTTACAATAGAACAAGAATATATTTTATTAAATTTTTAGAATTATTTTTCAAAATTAAAAAAGTAGTCGTTTATTTCTAATGTTTTATTGAAAATTTTCTCAAAAATAAATAATAATTTACATATACTTTCTTAGTTTTTTTTTTTAAATTACATGAAAATTTCCATGAATAAAAGAGAAGTATATGTAATTTCTTAAAAATTAAAAATTTATTTAATTATTTATTTATTTTTATTTTAAAACCTAGTATAAATAGAAGGCATGCCCATGAAATTTAAAAAAATTAAGGAAATCTTATGTAATTTAATTTACTATTTATTCCAAAAATAAAATTTATTGGATTTAAAAAATGTAACAAATTTATGTATATTTTTATTAATTAGAATCATGTTAAAAAATTTAAAATTATTAATTTGTCCACATAATTTAATTGTTTAATCTCCCTCAAATTTAAATAGTTTTCAAAATTACGTAATACGTAAAAATTTTTAAATTGATCTAATTTTATAATCAATAAAAAATTAATTATATTTTATATAAAATTAATTATATTAAATAAACATAAATTATATTGACTAATTTATTCCTTTTTCCATGAAAATAATAATTCATTAATTTTTAAATAGCTGTTTGAAATATTATTTTAGCCAATTTATACATTCAACATTTTAAAAAAAATTACTAAAATAGAACTATATATAACTAATAAAAGTTAAAATATGACTAAAAAACTTACACACACACACACACACACATATATATATGAGAATTATTATTACATCTTGATTATTAACTTAACTATTTTTAAAAAAACATTTATGTTAATAAGAAATATTTTAATTCATAATATGTTATTCAGCGATCAATTAATAATAGGATGGATGAAAATAAAGTCTTAGAAATGAAAGAAAGATCATTGTTATGCAATTGTTTATTTTAGGGAAAGTTTATATAAGCTTTTAAATAAAATAAACTAGAGAGTATTTCAGCATATATTTTACTAAGAAAATTTCAATCTTACATTTAGAATATTGTTATATATTTATAATTATAATTACAAAATTCATATGTCCACTTGGACAACATTATTTAGCTTTAAATTTCAATCAGACAGAAGAAGGCATAAAATATTACTTAAGCTGTATGTTTAAGTTTTTCCCTTTGAAGTCAAAATAAGGAAAACTGAAAATGAAACACGTGTACGTACTTGTTTTGAATTCGAATTAATAATATTATTAATTACTAAAACCCCGCCAAATTAGAATAGAACTACATAATCTACTCTTCAATTAGGAAACATGTAAGTTTTGAAAATATAAATAATATCTACATAATTAGAACAAAATATAGGGAAATCACGTAATTTACTTTTTTTTTGGGCCAACACGTAATTTACTTATCATTCTTAGAAAAGAGTTATTTAAATTTTGAAAATATATCAAATGCCTTTACATAAATTTCGCAGAACTGTCCGTTTAATTCACTACAAAAAATAATTATAATTTTATTAAATTATATATAATCAATCTTCCAGGCGGGAAATGTCCAAAGTTTTTTTTTTTTTTTGGTTGGGTGAATAAGAAATGTCTCAACTCTGAAGTTATCCATGAAAGTTGTTCTGGGCAAAAAAAAAAAATCATGAAAGTCCTTTATTGCAAACTCAAACATAGAAAATTACTATATAAAAAAAGTCAAACTCAGAAAAAAAAAAACTGAGAAATGAAATAGGTGTACAGAGAGCCTCCTTCTTCCTTATATTTCCAATAACTAGTTAATTAGCAATGCACCGCCAAATTAGCAGCCATAGCTTTCAAAACCATGCGGATATTAACTACATAATAACAAAAAAGACCGAGTCTTTTCTATTTTCTTTCTTAATTATTTTGAGTTTTGGTATTTTGATTCAGTAAACTCCAAGAAAAAGAATAATTCACAACCATCTGAATCGATTGGTAATGAGATATCCTACTAAATAACTCTATTTTTGACCATTTATATATTACGCATGAACCCTCTATATTTATCCAAGTTTAAAAGATTTTAATTATTTTTCATAAATGTAAAAATCATGTAATGTAACTTTTTGTAAGAAAATTCATGTGAATTTTGATATTTTAAAATAATTACAGTCTTAGCAGTCATAACTTAGAATATCGTATACTAATTCGTTTCTAAAAATCACTTTAATTTTAAACTAATTTAAGGATTTTATTAAAAAAATAATTTAATTGATTAAACTAGGGAAAGGGGACTAATTTATTCTACCTCGGTTCCAATTAATTTCAAAATACCAAGTAAGTCAGGTAATAAAAAAAAGTTTAAAATAACATGTTGATAACATGTTGATATATTAGAAAAAGTTTAAAATACATTTGGTAATTCAGGTAAAAATTTCTTAATTTTATGATTTTATTGTGATGAATTTATATCTTATTTTTTTAATTTTAACAAAGAACACAATTTACATGTTTGGCTTCCAATTTTGTAACTTCAAACTAATGAATTTATAATTTAATTTTCAAATATTAAGAGAGGACACAGACGTTAATGTTCATATTCAAAGTTGAAAAATAACAAAATCATTATTTTAGCAACTTCAAATATTTGTAAGTTTTTCTCTTAATTTTGTAATTCTGAATTAATGAATTTGCAAATTATTCTTTAAATTTTAAGAGAAAACACAAATGTTAATGTTTAAAATTTAAAAGTAACAAAGTCATTATTTTAATAGTTCTAGAGATTTGCAAATTTTGCCCTTAATTTTGTAACTTTGAATTGATAATTTGTAACTTATTGTTTTAAATTTTAATCATATATTTAATTTAAGGGTATTTTAATAAATTTTTTTATATTTATATTTGTCAAAAAAAAACACATGCGACTTTGTTGATATTTTTAAATTGATTGAGACTTAAATTGAATTAATTAATTTTTTAAAAGTTAGTTGTCATTCTTACATTAAACTCATTTAATTCAGGTGTGAGGGTTGGCAATGGAGTTGTTTATTTTCATTGAGAAACTTTTTAAAAATAGTTATTAATTTGTTATATTAAAATTATCCATTCTTATAAAATAACTGTCAATTTTTTTTAACCATTTGTAAATAAATTTGAACTTCTTTTATTAACATTGGCTACTTGATCCAGTCCTTTTGCATTGAAAAGATAGGTAAAATTTATATATTTAATATACTTTTATGTTTTATCTAATCAAATCAAGAAAAATAAATTTTAATATATTAAAAATAAGAATTTGTCATCAAATAGATAATATATAAAAATTTCACATATCTGGATGTAATTTGAAACAAGTAGATTAAATATATAATACTCAGTATATAAGTTTTTTTAAGAAAATTGATGGTTTTTTTTTTTTTTGGTCCTGAATGAGATATTTTCAGGGAAAGAGATAGAATAGAAATGTTTGAAAATCACGACATTTTCTTTTGTTTTTTATTTGGCCGACAATGTTTTGATCAAGGCGTTTATGTTTCTTCTGGCCAGATTTTTAGCGACATTTAATTGACAGGATTTTGAATAGAATGACGGCGGAATTCTTCGAATGAAACTCGCTTGGTTCACACGATGCAATTTTTATATTTTAAAGGGGGAAATAACTTCCAGTTCTTTCATATTCACAAACGATTGTCAATTTATTTAATTTATTCTAATTTTGTAAAATATAAAACTTAAAACTTTCTTAGCCGATCGACAGTGACATTTATGTTGTAGAAATATATGTTAAGGTGTTAGGAAAAAAGATAATCGCTTTTTGTAATCAAACATTCTGATTTTTCTTTGGCATGTGTTGGTTCCTGGAGCTGTGTAATTTTCAAACTTCTTTTCCATTTCTGATTTCTTCTTCCTTTGCAATCATAACCCTGCAGGGGCAAAGCATTCACGGCATCTTCAAAGCGCCCTCTAATCCATTCTACATCAAAGCACTCACTTTTCACATTATTCAGATTCTTTTTTTAAAATGTTAAACGTCATTTTTACCCTAAACTCGTCATTTGCATATGCTAGAAATTGAATCATTTATGTCCCTAGCTGTTTGAAATCCTAAGCTCACATGGTTGTCACTTTTACCCTAAATGTTAGTCAACAGTTCAGTTGACTTTTTTTATCACGTGGAACACCTAGTCAATATTTAGTAAAATTGTTTTTTCCTCTCGAATTAGTCATTTATGGTTACTTTTGTCCTGAATTAGATTTTTTATTTTCTTTATTTTAAATTTTTTAAAAAAATAATTTATACATTTTGACAAATTTGGTGAAAAAATATTTTTAAATTATTTCTCAAATCATTTACAAGAGCTTGCAGTGATATTTATAAGAATATATCAACAAAGAGTAATAAATGTTATCTTAACCTCTAACCACTAACTAATATCTATCTACTAAAGGAATAAGTACATTTACACATTTTAATGCTCCCCCTCAAGCTGGAAAGTGGATGTCATCTATTCCCCACTTGGATGTTAACTTATAAAAATATTCACTTAATAATCCCTTTGTGAGTATATCTGCCAATTGATCACTAGAGGGTGTGTAAGGGGTACATATTAGATCCAACTTCTCTTTGATAAAGTGTTGATCAATTTCAACATGCTTGGTCCTACCATGTTGTGCAGGATTATGAGTAATGTTGATAGCTAACTTCTTGTCACAATAAAGCCTCTTTGGACCTTCCCATTTGATTCTCAAATCTAATAAAATTATCTTTATTTACAACAACTCACAAATTCCAAGTGTCATAGCTCTAAACTCAACTTCAGCACTAAATCTAGATACTACATCCCACTTCTTACTTCCCCAAGTAATGAGATTTGAGCCAAGAAACGTACAGTAACTTGATGTAGACCTTTTATTATCCATATATCCTCTATGATTTGCATTAGTGAATGTTTCAATAGTCAATCTTTTCTCTCTTGTGAACAGAATGCCTTTTTCCCAAAGTGCCCTTCAAATACTCAAGTATTCGATAAGGTGCTTGTAGATAACACTCTTTAAGATCATGCAGAAATTGGCTTACCATGCTTGTAGTAACCCATTTGTTTAAAATGATAATAAATTAATTAAACATATGTTATCATGTTATAACCGTAGTTATATTAATTTTGAGACAATTATAACAAGAAGAAATGTTGGTATAGTGAAAACTATGCAAATAATATGCCCCTTTAAGTCCCAAGTTTGAATCTGACTCTGGCCCAAAGGAGATTTATTTAATTTTATTACTCCATGAAATTACCGATATATCCTTCTCTACATTAAATTTTTCCCCTCTCCTTTTATTGCTTTTTTCGTACATTTGAGAGGCAGAGAGAGAGAGAGCTAGATAGCTGTGTGGTAATGCTTGCCTGTCTCCCATCACATTTCTGCTTCTTCCCCTCTCAATCGTCGGTCGCCTGTCAAATGTGTAAGTCACCGTCGCCGGTGTGCTTGTTGCTATTTCGTCCGCCACAGCTATGAGATTTCTCCTACTACATCACCATTCCTCCACCTCTATCATCGTCCCAAGTGTGCCCAGCTCCCCTTCTCTTCTTCTTGTTGTTTCGTGTATGTGTATTGCTTAAGCAAGCTAGAATTCTTTCTTCTTTTTTGCTTCTTTGGTCACCCACCGAACTACTCATCTCTTTTCTATGCTTAATTCTAGTCTTCGTTACCTTCCTTGTACAGCCATGATAATTTCTTTCTCCTCCTTGTTTGGATGTTGTTAATTCATCTAAGGTGATAAGCTTTGATCTCTTCTCCTTTCCTTAGACCATTGTTGTGCATGTGAGTGGAAGAAGTGAAGGAGTTAAATTAGACTTATTAGATTGGTTAATGTTGAAGTATTTGTTTAGAAGAAATTGAAAGAGAATACTTTGGATATAAATCTTGAATATTGGTACCTATAAGATGGTTGTTGAAAGGTTTATTAGAAAAAGTTGCAAAGGAGGTCTAATTTTGGAAGTAATATGCGACTATCTAAATTTTTAGAAATTTATTTCCTAAATTGAAATTGACATCTGATAGGAATTGGTGTTGTGAAGTATAATAATTGTGTTGGTAACTATCAAGGAAAATGATTTAAGAAAGTAAGGAGACTTAAATAATGATGAAGGACAAACTTTGATTTATTTAAGTTGATTGTGATTTTGCTATTGGAGTAAGAGAGTTTGTGCATCTGGTAGCAAACTTATTAAAATTCTATCATGTTTGATAGAGTCGTTAGAAGAAGGAAAAATTTGATTGCAGCTGTAAAAAGAAGGAATTTTTTGAACTAGGTGGTATATCAGGTAAGTAAATAATGTTCCCTATAAGTTAAAGATGAGGATGATTTTTGTCTGAATAACTAAATAGAACTTTTCTCAAATTAATTTTATGTTTATATATACTATGGAGCCTTGAAATGTTTGCATTGAAGTATGTACTTGGTTTCATAGGATTTAAATTTATTGGCTTATATTTTCATTTGGTTATTTATTTTTCAAAACACATTATTCGTGCATGGGTTGAACAATCTACCAATAGGGAGATCAAGTATGCATTAATAATTTGTGAACAATTTGAGCTACAAGTATATTTTCCTTCCATGCATGCCAAAAATGTTTTATAGGACTAAATACAGAATGCTGGTTGCTAACGACAGTTTCGTTAGCCCTTGGCGCGCCATAGCACACCCAGCTAGCAGAGTATATAGAAGATGCTAGCCCCATGTGTCGGCCAACACATGCGGAATGGAGGATGTAATTTCGTGGATATGATCCACGCCTATTTTTCATGAGCTTTACGCTTGCGCCTTTTTTTCATGGTTTCTAACCACACTAGATGTTACTTACCCTCGTGGATTGTGTGTCCACGCCTGTTATTCGTTCTGTTTAAGTCCTAACAAAAAATCAGTTTTCCAATTTGTTCACTCTTAAGAACTATATCGTTATGATTTGTTTTATATAAAAGATAAAATTTTTAATTTATTGATCATGATTCTCTCTTTCCTCTTTTCTCTTTTATTACTTAATTATCATTATTTATTTACTTGCTTATTATTTGGGAACATTATTTATTGGACAAAATTTTGGTATTCAGATAGTGGGAGTGGACTTGCTCTTCAGTAGATCTTGTAGGACTTATTGAGACGAGAGATATTTTGTTGCTTCAATTGCATAGTGGACTAATATAAACATCTAAACATTCTGTCTTTTTGTTCTAGAATCGCTCCACGAATCATATAGGCAGGATCCTCAGTTAAATTATTTTGGCAGGTTGTAGAGATTTCAGGAAGTCTAACTTATAGCAGAGACTCTGTCGAAATTTCTATAGCTAGCCCAAATATTTTGCACCTACTAATAATTATTTAATACAAATGAGAATTGTACGACAAATTATAATTAATATGATAGATGTGTTAAGGATTTAGGCTTATGAAATATGAGTTTTCTTATATTCCAGCCGATCACACTTAGAAAGTTCAGGGTGTGACAATGCTCATAGCGTAAGCAATGTCCGGTCTAGTGTGAGTTAGATAAATCAATTTCTTAACAAGTCTTTAATAAGATTCCTATTGATAGAAGGCTCTGGAGGAGGAGGTTTGCTGGGCTTATGATTTTTATTTGGCTTGCTATAACGTTTTCCTTGCTAACAAAGTCTGTGATTCTATTCAATTAGAATGTCCATAGGTTTGCACCCCAATTTTGCTGTTTCAATGAGGAGGTCAAGAATATATGTATGTTAGGATATGAAGATGCCATGCTTAGAATGAGCCACTTCAATGTCCAAAAAGTATTTCAACCTTATTTCAACCTCCCTAAATCTTTTATTTGGAATTCTTTCATCAGTTGACTTCAGAGAGACTAAATCCCTTCCAAATCACTCTCGGTTACTACGATATCATCAACATAAACAAGTAAAATTGTTACTCTCCGTGAAGAGAAATGTTTGATGAACAAAGTGTGATCACCTTGACTCTGTTTGAACTCCATGCTAGCTATAGCCTTTGAAAACTTCCCAAACCATGCCTTAGGTGATTATTTCAAGTTGTATAAAGCCTGTTTATGCTTGCAAACAGTACCAGGAAGAAGATGAGAATCTAGAGAGAATCTCCATATAAATCTCTTCCTTTAAGTCACTATGTAAGAATGCATTCTTCACATCAAATTGTAGTAATTTCGGACTATAGAGAGCTGCTAAAGATAGTAAAATACGAAAAGCATTCATTTTCACAACAGGGGCAAAAGTTTCTTCATAATCAACCCTATATGTTTGAGTATATCCTTTGGCAATAAGCTAAGCCTTATATTTTTCTAAAGAACCATCAAAGTTGTATTTGGGAGTGACATTTACACCCAACAAGCTTCTTTCCCTCTGGTAATGGAACAAGATCCCCACGTAATATTGTTCCCAAGTGCATCTATCTTAACTTTCGTTACCTTAACCTAATTTTCATCTACTAATTCCTCAAATACAAATTGTGGTATTGAAATGGGATGAAGACTAGTAAGGAAAACTTTATAACTACAAGACAATTTCTCATAAGAAAGAAAATAAGACATGGTGTAAAGATTTTTTAGTGCAACAACGGGTTCCCTTTCTCAAAGTAATAGGTTAATCAAAATCAAGTTGTTTAAAATTATTTTTAGACACATCTTAACTATCAAAACCATCATAAGAACTTGAATGAACTTCAATAATATTTTTAGGAAAATCAGGAGTTGCCTTACAATTTTCATGCATGGGGTTTAAAGGTTTGAGTATTAGCTATTTCAGATGATTGGACTTTTGTAAGTTGAGATGTTCTCTTCTTCTTCCAAATGAAAACCTATAGTGGACGAGTAGATTTGAGAGTTGATGGTACTTCTATGGTCTTACTAGGCAAGGAACTAGGAAGTTCATTGACAAGAGGATCATTACCTTGATCTTCACTAAGAGGACTCTCTTTCTAAAAGGGTATTGAAATAAGAATCAGACTCAAAAAAAGTGACATCAGCAAACACAAAAAACTTCCTAAAAGAAGGATGATAACACTTGTACCCTTTTAAGTAGAGGAATACTCAACAAACACACATTTAAGAGTTCTAGTCAAGTTTAGTCTTTTGTTGAGAATGCACATGAACAATGACAACATACTCAAATATTCTAGGTATAAGACTACTTGATGCATTAAAATTAAGGAAAAATGGGTAAGAACATTAATAGGACTTTTTGAACCAAGGATATGGGTTGGAAGTCTATTAATCATGTGTGTTGCAATTAAAACAGCTTCTCCCCAATATTGTTTAGGCACATTAGTTTGAAACAATAAGACTCCAGTAACATTAAGAATATGATTGCTTTTCCTTTCAGCCGCCCCTTTTTGTTGGGGAGTATTAACACAAGATGATTCATGTAGAATTTCATGTGTATCAAAAAATATGGACAATGATTGATTGAAAAAATCTTTTGTATTGTTAGACCTAAACCTTTATATCCTAACTCCAAATTGATTTTTAATCATGTTATAATAGGTGGGAAAAATAGTACTAACATCATATTTTTGTTTTACAAAATAAATCTATGTTGCACAAGTCCAATCATCAACAAAGGACACAAAGCATCAAGACCCAGTAACATTAGGGAAACTAAAGGTACCCCAAATATCATTATGTATCAGACTAAAAGGAACAAAAGTTCTTTTATTACTCATAGATCATTTATGTTTTGCAAACTTGCAAATGTCACAATGAAGGATTCAACAAGTACATCTTTAAACTAAGAAGGAAACATAGTGTTCAAAACATTAAGCGAAGAGTGACTCAAATGACAATGATAAAGCTAAATTTGGTCTTTTCTAGACTTGACTATTTTTTTTATTGAGAAGAGGAGGAAGCCATCAAGCTTTAAATCCTACTACACTCATGAGGCTCATCACAAAAATAAAGTCCATCTCTTTCTTCAGCAAGTCCAATCATCTAACTCGTCTCTTGCTCTTAAAAAAGACAAGAGATAGAAGAGAATAAGACACAGCAATTAGAATCAGTAGCAAGTTTTTTCACAGAGATAATGTTTGTGCACAGTTTAGGAACATGCAAGACATTTTTTAGGATAAGACTATCATTCAATCTGACATCCCCTTAACCAATCACATTAGCTATAGACCCATCACGCTACATGATTTTCCTAGTACTAAGACATCGATTATAAGATGTAAAATTCTTGGAGAAATTTGTCAAATGGTTTGAGGCTCCAAAATCCACAATTCAAGAGTGAAAAAAATCTTGCTTTGAGGCAATGAATGCATGTGAAAATAAGACAGGTGAAGGTTGAAAAGAGATACCTGAGAACCCTAAAAAACAGATACCTGTACTCGAATTAGAAGTAGTTGCCTTGTCAAGTAACTCTAGTATAGATCTTAGTTTCTCGATCTCCCCCCTAAGGTCAACCTAACTAGAATTCTTCCTGGTAGAATAAGTGGCCATATGAGCTTGCCCTTTTGTCATATTTTGAGGCTTACCATACAGCTTTCAACACTTCTCCTTAGTGTGTCATAGCTTCTTGCAATGGGAGCACCGAATAGGTTCTTTCTTGAAAGAGTCTCCTCATTTTTCATCCTCCATAGAATGAGAAGCAATATTCCTTAAAACTAGGGTAGAGCTTTCCATAGATGGAGTTTTCATCATCACACCTCGACAGCCTTCTTCTGCTAATACAATAGCAATGGTCTCATTGAGAGAGGAAATGTAATAACCCTAAAATAATAAAATTATTATTATTATTATTATTATTATTATTATTATTATTATTATTATGGTAGGGTATTGTTTTGTAATTTTCTCAACAACCTTGGGTCTTATTCTGTAATTTCCGCATTATTCTTCTTATTCAAATTCTCTTCTTTGTCGGTTAAGAATAGCAGAGACAGAGCGAGCGACTACTGTGAGAGAGAGAGAGAGAGAGAGAGAGAGAGAGACTCTTCATCTAACCTCCGTCCATTCTCTACTCTTCCTCTTCTGTAGCTTATTCCCGCCGAGTCCTCCTCCGCCTATGTTCTTCCTTTTCTTTCTCTTCCGTTCGCCAGTAAAGGTGCAGGTGGATCGCTGATCATTCATCGTGACTGTGAGTTTTGAGAGAACTTAAGGCTTCCTCCTCCTCCTTGTTTCTTTCCATGCATGGACGTCGAGCAACCAAGCTATTGTTACTAGAAGTCTGAATTTGAATTCCTTCACTCCCTTGCACACGTAGCCGACTTCATCTTCTTCCTTTCTCTGTTTCGAGTGTTGCTAACCAAGTGAGTTGATTTCTTCATTTTTCCCCCTACGCTGTCGGTATGTGTGTGTTATATATGGTTGCTGCACATTGATAGAGATTGAATTTTAAATTCTTTCGTTTTTGAATTAGTGTTGTACGTGTTGGTAAAGCTTGCTACTTACTTAATTTTTAACTTAAAAGGTTTGGTTCCTGGTTATTGTACGTGGAGACCATGACATATTCATATATGTATATATATTATTATTTACATTAATTCTTGGCAAATGACAATTTAAGAAGTATAATTTGGATTATGTTATAACAATACAATAAGTTTGGCTAAGAATAAAATGGAGAATTTAGAGGCATAAATGAGGATGCATGGAAAATTTATTCAATTTTTTGAGAGACTTATTAAAATTTTATTATATCTAATAGGGACTCCACAAGAAGAGATTGTAAGAAGAAAATTTTAAAAACTTGGTGATATATTAGGTAAATAAATAACATTCCCCAATAGATAGAAGTATTATTCTTTCTTTTACTTTATTTTTCATTTATTCTAAATAACTTTTCCTACCATATCTTTATGATTAAGTTGATTTAACATATATAGACATCTTGTTTACTCTTTGAATTCATTTATACAATTACTTTTATAGTATTTTATTTTTCTAAAAATATTATACATACACGAATCAAATAAATTACTAATGAAAAATTATTTGTACTTTACAAATTAAAGGACAATTTGAATTATAAGGATTTTAGACTTCATGTATGCCAGAAATGTTTTATAGGATTGAATACAAAATGCTGGTTACTAACGACAATTTTGTTAGCCTTTGGCGTGCCATGGCATACCTAGTTAGCAAGGTATATTGGAGATGTTAGCCCCATATGTCGGCCAACACATATGGAATAGAGGATGAAATTTCGTGAATATAATCCACGCTTGTTATTCATGAGCTTTATGCTTACACCTGTTTTCGTAGCTTCTAACTATGCTTGATGTTACTTACCTTCATGGACTGTGTGTCCATGCCTGTTGTTTGTTCTGTTTAAGTCCTAACAGAAAACAAGTTTTCTAAGTTATATTTTCATTCTTAATAATTGTATTTTATAATTTATTTTATATGAAAGACATATTCTTAATTTGTTAATTATGATTCTTTATTTTCTCTTTTCTATTTATGTTGCTTAATTATTAAAGCTAAACTGTGTAGTTGTTTTCCAATACCATTGATAAATAGATTAGTAACTTATTTCCTGTTTTATATGTTTATGATTATCTTATTTATTTTTGTATTACTTGAGAATGTTATTTACTGAAAAAAAAATTGGCATTCAGATCGTAAAAGTGGACCTGCTCTTCAGTAGATCTCGTGGGACTCCTTGAGACAAGAAGTATTTTGTTGCTCTGTTCTCATTGTGAATTAATATAAATATTTAAGTATTTTGGTTTTGTTCTGTAATCACTCCACGAATTGTGTAGGTAGGATCTTTAGTTAAATTATTTTGGGTTGTATATATATCTGTATTGAAGTAGAACTCCAAATGCTGCTTGGATATTCTTTTGGCAGGTTGTAGAGATTTTAGGTAGTCCAACTTGTAGGGGAAACTCTACCGAAATTTATACAACAAGCTTGAATATTTTGTTAATACTAGTAGTTGTTTAATACAAATGACAATTATTCGATAAGATTGGTTAATTAATGCATTAGAGATTATATGGATTTGGGGCTCATGAAATATGAGTTTTCTTATATTCTAGCTAATCACACTTTAAAAGTTCAAGGTGTGATAGGGAACATCTTCCCAACCAAGAATTTGAACTCTTGCAAAATCAAACTCTGAAATAAGTCCTGCAAGATACTCAACAATTCTCTGCTTCTCAATGAAGTGTTTAAAGGTAGCTGTATCATTAGGGTTTTTCAAAGTAATACACTAATAGTGGTCTAATTCTTGCTACAAGCTCTTCATAAGGGTAGAGCATACAATGATAGATTTATCGCCTTATTTTGTATTGGAAATCTTGGTTCGTATCTCATAAATTTGGGCAGCATCCTTTACCTTTGAGTAAGTTTGGTGCATTGTATCCCAAATCTCCTTAATCGAAGACAGAAACAAACACATGCAACTAACTTCAGGGGCTATAGATTGCCACAACCAAGAAATTACCATTGAGTGAGCTTCATCCCAAGCATTGAACTTGGGGTCTCCTGGCTTAGGGCTAGTCTCATGTAAATGACTAAGCTTCCCTCAACCCTTTAAAAATGTACATACTGAGACTAAGCTAGAAAGTTGGCTTCCACTAACCGATAAGCAACCAAAATACTTGACAGCTCCCCAAAAACCCCAAACAAGAAAGACCCAATACTGTCAAACTTGTTCTTTACATCGAACATGATTGAAATATGTAGAAGAGTAGATTCTGAGAAGAATGAAGGTGATTGGAGGCAAAACGGAGCTCAAATGCGCCATCACAAACTAAAAGAGACAGCACTGGATGGATTTTGTTGAGTAGCTCATGGCGGCACGCATGGCAACAGACAATGGTAGGACTTCTGGGTTCAACCAGTCGGTGGCAAGCAAAGAAGGAGGTCTAGCGTGTGTGGGCAAAAGGGTCTTAGGCAATAGTGGGTTTGACTGTTCAAAATCTTAACACAGAGACAAAAATGCAAAACTAAACCTAAACCCTAAACAAACTCTAAAGCCCATATAGGCTCTGACACCATAACAAATTTGGTAAAAAAAAAAAATACTTTTAATTATTTCTCAAATCATTTACAAGAGCTTGTTGTGATATTCATAAGAGTATATCAATATAGAGTAATAAATGCTATTTTGACCACTAACCACCAACTAATATCTATCTACTAAATGAATAAATAAATTTACACAATTTAACTACACATTTTAACACATTATAATATTATATATTCTTTTTTTAAAATATAATATTCAAAAATTAAAAATAAATAATATAAATTCAAAATTTAAGGTACAAACATATATTTTAAACTTTAAATTTAATTTTTATGGCTTATATAGGACAGGTTTAAAAGTTTGATTATTCTAAAAATATCTCATTTTTCACACTCAAATTTTATGAAGTAGAGGCTTAGAAGCCTGATTATTCTAAAGATGAGCTGCCTGTTTAAATTTAAATTTTATAAGAGTTTGAGTTTGAAAACTTAAGCATTTTTAAAGTAATTATACTTCTAAGCCTGGCTTGTTTAAGCCTTGCAAAAATGGTATGGACTTGGGGCAACCTATTTTGGCTCGTTTTTTGTTGTATTCTTAAAAAATAAAATATTTTTATTTTAAAAGTAAATTTAGATTTTAAAATATATCTTTATACTTTAAAATTTAAATTTATATTACTTATTTTTAATTTTTGAATATTATCATTTGTATTTAGAAAAAAATATAATATTATAATGTACTCTCTCTGTTAAAAAATGTAAGACATTTTTTAAAAAGTTAGATGTTAAAAAATATAAGGCATTTTTAGTCTTTCAAAGTGTAATCATTACTTTTTTTCAAAAAAATTTTCTGTTGATAGTGACTTTATATTTATTATAGGATGTTTAATAAGGATAAATATGAAAAAAAAGATTGATTTGAAAGTAGGTAACTACTTTATTGTGAGGTAATTCAGTTAAAAATGTCTTACATTTTTAAATGAAGGGGATAAAAATAATTTTTTAAAAATAAAAATTAAGTTTAAGAGTATAAGTGACTGTAAATGCTGATTGACAGCGTTCCACGAGGCAAAAAAAAAAAAAAAAACCCAACAAGAGGGTTGAATAATGACGCGTGGATGACAAAGGTACGGGGGTTTAGGATTTCAAACGTTTAATGATAAAAATAACCCAGCTTTAAATTCAAAGTATTTGCAAACCTTGTGTGATAACTTTAAGAGTAAAAGTGGCTCAAAACTTTTTTCAAATGACAAAATCATTACTAGCTTTCTTTTATGAAGAATGATAGTTATGGCAAAGTAATTTTCCTTTTTTATTAAAAGGCGTTTAATTTCAACTCCCTCGTATGCTTCCCGTCTTTTATTTTGTTTCTCGTATTCTTCCCGCCAACTCTTCTCTTCGTTCACAACAGAGAGATATTTGAGTGATACAAATAAAACAAATTATATATTCTCCAGCAATAGAGGAAAACAGGTGCTGTACATTAACACAGTCCGACGAACAAGAACTTCTTTCAACTAAGGCGTAAATAGGCTTTCATTTATCTTCAAAAGTCCAAAACTTTAACCAGGAACATTAGAGCTAGGAATCATTTAATGGCTTCAGAGTCTCTTCAATGTTAATTAAAAATAAAATGCCCAATTGGACAAGCATAAACAATAAAGCTTGGTGCATAAAAGGTCAGATAGTTCGCTTATCACAGACACTAACACACAACATAAACCTCATCACCTAATTGGACAGACAGCTCCACAAGGTCAAAAAAGAAAAAGAAAAAAAAAACTCTTGAAAACATATTGTTAGTTAAAAATATCCCAAGAATATCATATCATTACTATATATCTGAGGGTGGTGATAAACAACAGATTCTCAGAGAACATGGATGGTTGGCAATGGGGTGTTCATCTTGGATTCAAATCCAAGATATTCCATTAGAAGCCAAGAATTTGGAAAACCAGGCAATAATGTATGGATGCAGAAGACCTATAACAGACGAGTTGAATTCGAACCCCTTGTAAATTGGATTGGATTGAGAATCGAAGTGAAGATAGGTGGATGAAGCGTGCTGCTTACACATGGAATGAGCAATTAACGGCCAGTAACAGCTTAAAACCAGAAATCTCAAGCCATTGATTGGTTTTGTAAAGCCTTGATCTGCAGAGGATCCTGGAATCGGTAATGAAATAGCATTTACCTACCCACACGATCACATGTAGGTAGCATAAAACTCATTGAAAGAAAGGAAGAAAATGAACAGAATGGCTCAATTGTCTATCAATGACCACTAGATAATCCACTCACGGAAATGAGAAGAATCCATTTCAGATATTGGATGTTAGTGGCAAAAAAATTTTTACATGCCAATGAAGGACGAAGTCAATTATAAAGAGGCTAAAACATTTAATGATACATGATGATGAAGAGGTTATGATATTATAAAAAATACAGATTTCGAAAACAAAATTTGAGGAGCACAATCTCAGTCTCATTCTCTAGTGTATGTTATACACATGAACTGGAAACCAAAAGGTGCCATCATTAATCAATTTTTTACCTAACTTAACTTGGATTGTGATGAAGGATGGGTTTAGAAGCATCTACAGGTGATTGGTTTTCAGTACTCCATCTGCTGGCACTTAATGAGTTGTGTTGACTTATATCTGATTCCTTTGTGACCAAGCTAGTCATGAAGCTGCTCATATCATCAAATTGCCAGCCTGTCAAGTATCCAGGCCTTGAAGTTACAGTGCTGACTTCAATATCCCCAGAAAGCATTGCCACAACACGGGACATTGCTGGCCTTAACAATGGTGATGACTGAGTGCAGAGAAGAGATATCCCTACCATTCGATTGACTTCTTCCTCATTGAAATCTGATGATAGTCTAGGATCTACCAGTTCGACAATACAGTTGTTTTCATGCAGCTGCCAAACCTGTTGACCCAATAATCATTAATTGCATTAGCAAAATGGTAGCATTGGCCCTTTGGATTGTAACTCCACATATCCATAAAACAGTGGAGATAAACGCTAGGTGTAATGTGAACTGAATGGCAACACATTTAAGGGATGGGATGAAGTGAAGAGAACATAATTTGATAGTGAGACCACGTCAGAACTCTTTCAGATAAAGGGAACTATTCACAATCTCCAGAAGGTGAGGTAAGCGTTAATCAATACTATTACACAGTTGATATTGGGGATTTAGATAAAGTCAAAGGATCCTTGAGACAAAGCCCTTACCAGCAGTCAGGAAATTCTTCTCTAAAGTTAAAATGCACTCCCTCTGGTCCAGTTTACAATTTACTTCCGGTATGTTTACCAGAATTAAAAAAAACCTTAAATCCCATTAACTCTATTTAAAAATTCAACCATTTTTCAACTTTATCCCTATTAAATATATATACTTTAAAAGTAAAATACTCTAGCATTCAATAAGGAATAAAGATAAAGATGAACACAATAATAATTAAGGCGCCCTATAAAAAGGATTAAAATAATATTCTATCTCTGCCAAATAAATAAAATCAGAGGAGTACTTGGTATATTTTAGAAAAAAATATTTTCTTGAAACATTATCTAAAATAGGTTGAAAATAGGAAACTGTAATGACACGTAAATGGGCCAAAGCTTGCATACATTGGGCCATGAAGTTTGGACTGGAGGTGATGGAATGAATTTGAGACTTGAGGGGAAATAGCTAAATAAAGAGAAGATGTGGATTGACTTTTACCCCAAGAAAAAAACAAAAAATGTGTGGATGGACTATTGAGTAGGGGGTGGAATGAGTTCTGCTGACTCTGCTGATCCCTCCTCCTGACAATTTTCTCTCCTCTCATACATTTCTGTTCTTCATCTTCTTCAGTAATTCTTTCCTTCCCTATTTAGTGTGTGTTTCTTTCTTGTAAGTGTATCAATGGTTGTATTGAACTTTGGTTACGATGACCATGAAGAAACGCTGAGAGATTTTCAGAATCCCTACAAATAAGTGGTGGTATTTTGTAATTTTGGGAGAAAGTGTTATGGTCATTTCTATTAATTGTTCATATTAGACAGCAGCAAGAGCTTGCTGAAAGATTTATTGTCATTTAAGTCTATTTAAATAACGAAAGATGGGCAAACTTTTTTAACTAAACAAGACAACTTTCGTAAATAACAGAGAGATTGCAGGCGTAAATAATGAATGAAAACTCGAAATGTTTAAGAAATCAAACATCCTAATCCTAGGAGACAGAAGAGAGGTATTACATACCCATTCTAGAAGATACATCTTCTCTTCTTCCAAGCTTGAATCAGAGTTTGGCCTCCCACTAACTATCTCTAGGGCCAAAACACCAAAAGAAAACACATCTGCTTTCTCGGTAAGGCGCCCACGCATGGCATACTCTGGAGCAAGATAACCACTGCTAGTAGTTCAGTGTTTATCAAAAATAAAAAGTAATACATAAATTTTAAGTTAGTAAAAGAACACGGAAGTTAAGTCTAGATGACTTACATTGTCCCAGCTACATGGGTGCTTATATGGGTCATTTTATCATCATATAATTTGGCTAAACCAAAATCAGATATTTTAGGGATAAGCTCATGATCAAGCAGAATATTACTAGCTTTTACATCACGGTGCACAATACGTGGCCGAGACTCTTCATGCAAATAAGCTAAACCTCTTGCTATACCCATGCAGATATCATAGCGTGTGGGCCAATTGAGAGTTAAACAATTTCCTGCAGCATACATGTCACATATATACTAACAAAAATCAACAGGAATATTTTTACCCAAAAAAAAAAAAAATCAACAGGAATAAAAGCAAAGGCATATAAGCATCAAGACATATGCAGGCACACAAACACACTAAAGAAGTAGAAAAGATAACATTATATACCAAACAAAGCTTGATCAAGACTCCTGTTTACAAGATACTCATAAACAAGAAGTCTTTTGTTTCCTTCAATGCAACATCCAGAGAGTTTAACAAGATTACGATGTCGCACGGCAGATATAATAGCTATCTCAGCTATGAACTGGCTCTTTCCTTGATGAGATCCTACAGATAATTGTTTCACAGCAATTACTCTTCCATCATTAAGTGTTCCCTGGTATACAAAAAGGAAAGTGGTTATAGCTTTGGTTTTAGGACATGTATTCTGAAAGCATGAATAAAAATTTTTTTCTTCAAGATGACAAATCCCTAAAATTTTTTATCTAAGAAATCCTAATAAATCCCTTCAATAATGTTGAAAATGATAATGCAGTGACATGCAATGCGGCTGTAAACCCAAATTCCTTCACCTTAAAAACTGGTCCAAAACCTCCCTCTCCAAGTTTATTGCCAGGATTGAAGTCATCTGTAGCATTCTTTAACTCAGAATAGTTGAAAGTGTATGGCTTTATATCAATACCTAAAAGCTCTGCAAATTAAACAGGAATGAGGTAATGGATAGAAAAGAAAAACGTATTGGGCTTAATTTGTTTCTAACACCACATTGTTGGGGAATAATGCAATTTAGATATTGATGTCAGTATTTCTTCAATTAATTATTGTGTTTGTATTTTAGATATTCTTTATTTGTCTTTTAAAGTTATTTTTTTGCACAGGATATATGCTGGTAGCATGATTATACTTGTATTTAACATTTTACCTAATAATTGAGATATTAAAAAAATTAAGGTTGAATTTCATTTAAGGGTCAGGGATGAGACTTACTCACAAATCAAACCTAATAAAATTTGAAGCTATACTGCAAGACAAAAAGAGTAAATTGAAATTTTTTTATATAAGAAATGACCAAAATGTCCATTAATTTTTTTAGAAAAAAGAAAAAAATCACCAGTCATCTTCACCGGAACACCACCACTGACGACTGAAGCCTCACCAACGATGACAGCCATAGGACCTCCATCACTGGACCATTGCTTGTGATGACTGGAGAATTATGGAGAATTAAATTTTCTAAAGGCAACTAGGGGATTTTGAACCCATGACCCTTTGGCTCATAAAAAAAATTAAGGATCACCAAGCTATTGAACTACTTTAATCATATAATACATAAAATTATATATAATAAACCTTATTTCCAAACTTCTTAATTATTACATTACTTATTAATCGCATAACTTTACTTGTTAATTACTTAACTTTAATTGTTAAACTCGTGACTCCTTCAACTAAATTGCATTAGTTATTAGTTGCATAATTTTACTTGTTAATTCCACAACAGGACTTGTTAACTAAACTTGTTAATCTACGACTCCCTAAACTCAACTGTATTACTTATTAATTTCCCAACTTTACTTGTTAATTCTGCAATAATGCTTGTTAATTGACTATCTTTACTTGTTAAATGAACATATACAACAACAACAACAACAAGCCTTTATCCCACTAGGTGGGGTCGACTACATGAATTGCAAGACGCCATTGTGCTCTATCATTTATCAAGCTTTTAGGAATATTATTAATTAAGAGATCGCGTTCAACAACTTCCAAGAGTGTTCTCTTAGGCCTTCCTCTACCTTTCTTAATCGGATTCAAAGTTATATGTTCCACTCTTCTCACTGGTGCCTCCCTTGGTCTTCTTTGTATATGCTCAAACCATCTCAACCGATTTTCCACCATTTTTTCCTCAATAGGTGCCACCCTCACTTTTTCGCGTACGTGCTCATTTCGAATTTTATCTTTACGTGTATGTCCGCACATCCATCGTAACATTCTCATCTCTGCTACTCCAACTTTATGCTCTTGCTGTCCCGTTAGAGCCCAGCATTCACTACTATATAACATTGCCGGTCTAATAGTAGTGCGATAAAACTTTCCTTTAAATTTATTAGGCACCTTATGGTCACAAATAACTCCTTTAGCTTTTCTCCAATTAAACCACCCAGCTTGAATTCTATGTAAAATATCTCCAGTGATTTCGCCATCATTTTGAATAATGGCTCCCAAATATCTAAACTTTTCCACTTGAGGTATAATTTGATCTCCCAATTTCACTTCCAAATTATTGTCGAATAGTCCTTTACCAAATTTACAATATAAATATTCCGTCTTATTTCTACTCAGACGAAAACCTTTCGCCTCCAATATCCTCTGCAATTAACCTCTTCTCTTGTCTCTGCTATAAGAACTATATCATCCGCGAAGAGCATACATTTTGGGATTTCCTCTTGAATATGTTCAATCAAAACATTTAAAATCAAGTTGAACAAATAAGGACTCAGAGATGATCCCTGATGTAGTCCAATCTTTATAGGAAAATCCTTTGTTGGACCACTAGGCGTTCTTATACTAGTTTTTACCCCCTCATACATATCTTGTATGGCTTTAATATAAGCAATCCGTACTCCCTTTTTTTTCCAACGCTTTCCAAAGCACTTCTCTTGGTATACGGTCATAAGCTTTTTCCAAATCAATAAAAACCATTTGTAGATCTTTATCTTTACAACGATACTTTTCCATTAATTCCCTTAGTAGATAAATTGCCTCTGTAGTTGATCTACCTGGCATAAAACTAAATTGATTCTCAGAAATACTTGTCTCCAATCTCAACCTGTGCTCAGTTACTTTCTCTCACAATTTCATTGTGTGGCTCATGAGTTTAATCCCTCTATAGTTAGTACAATTCTGAATATCTCCTTTATTTTTATAAATAGGAATTAATATACTTCTCCTCCACTCATCAGGCATTTTCTTAGACCGTAAAATTACATTAAATAACTTAGTTAACCATCTCACCCCTTCTTCACCTAAACATTTTCACGCTTCAATAGATATACAATCAGGTCCGTTGGCTCTACCATTTGCCATTTTCTTAAGAGCTTCCTTTACCTTCTTATCACGTATTATTCGATAGAATGACAAATTTTGTTCTCCTTCACCAGTTACTAAATCCTCAAGTTACTAGATGAATCCTCTCCATCATTGAAAAGTTTAGAAAAGTAAGTCTCCCATCTATTTTTAATTTCATCATCTGTAACTAAAATTCTTCCCTCTTCATCCTTAATACACCTTACCTGTTCTAGATCTCTTGATTTTCTTTCCCTACTCTTGGCAATCTTATAAATATTTTGCTCTCCTTCCTCCGTCTCAAGGTTCTTATAAAATTCTTCAAAAGCTTTAGAACGAGCTTCACCCACAGCTCTCTTAGTTTCCTTCTTAGCCATACGGTACCTCTCCCAATTTTCCTCATTGTTACACAAATGTATGGCTTTAAAATAGTTCTTCTTATACTTAATTTTGTCCTGTACACTATTATTCCACCACTAAGACTCCTTATCTCTCGGACCAGAACCTTTCGATTCTCCCAAAACTACTTTTGCAACCTCCCGTATCTTTTTAGCCATATCCTGCCATATGATGTTAGCACTTCCCTGAGATTCCCAAATTCCTTTATCCAAAAAATTTCGCTTGAAAATATCTTGCTTCTCACCTTTTAATTGCCACCACCTAATCCTTGGTGTTACTGTGGAATTTTTAGAGAGGAAAAAATTGTATTGTCTCATTGCAATTCTAATGTACACATTGGTCCTATATATATACATCAAGAGAGATAAAAGCTAATAAATACTAATAAAGCCTAATTAATGAGATCCTAATAAATGCTAATAATTCTCAATAATAACATAATATTCCCACACTCCCCCTCAAGTTGGATCATAGATGCTAATCATGTCCAACTTGCTTATACAACTCTCAAATGCAGGCGTGGGTAGTCCCTTAGTTAGTACATCCGCAGCTTGTAACTTTGTAGGTAGGTATGTCAGACATACAATACCTCCTTCTACTTTCTCTCTGATAAAATGTCTATCCACTTCAACATGTTTAGATCTCTCATGCTGTACAGGATTCAATGCCATGCTTATAGCAGCCTTATTATCACAATACAATTTCATTGGTGGATCAACTCTGACTTCTATTTCTTCCATGACCCTTCTTATCCATAGTTCTTCTGTAATTCCTTGAGCTAATGCTCTCAATTCTGATTCAGCACTGCTTCTGGATACAACTCTTTGCTTTTGACTTTTCCAGGTTACTAAGTTTCCCCACACAAATGAACAATAGCTAGAGGTAGATCTCCTGTCTCCATAAGTCCCCCCCAGTCTGCATCAATGTAAATCTCAATTGTCCTTTGATCATGCTTCTTGAATAACAATCCCTTACCAGGTGTACCCTTAAGGTATCTGAGAATCCTATATACAGCTTCCAGGTGTCTCTTCCTTGGATCACACATGTATTGACTTACTACACTGACAGCAAAAGCAATATCTGGCCTCGTATGGGATAAATAAATCAGCTTCCCAACCAGTCTTTGATATCTGTCTTTATCAATGGTTTCTTCTTTCTCCTTGTCTTCTTCTTCTTCAACTTCATTATCAGAGTTGTCTTCTCCTTCTAACTCCTCAGTGCCGCTTTTCTTAGGTGGCCTCTTCTTTTTCAAGATCACAATAGGAGTTTCCTTAGGTTTACAACCCAACATGCCAGTTTCCTTGAGAAGATCAAGTATATACTTCCTCTGAGATACATATATTCCTCGTTTTAACCTAGCAACTTCCATCCCAAGAAAATATTTCAAGTTCCCAAGATCCTTAACTTCAAATTCCTTACTAAGGATAGTTTTTATCCTTGCTATTTCATCAACATGATCTCCTGTAAGGATTATATCATCAACGTACACAATGAGGATGCACTTCTTAGCTCCCTCAGCCTTAACAAACATCGTATGATCTGACAATCCTTGCTTGTAGCCTTCTAACTTCAGGACCTTTGAGAATCTGTCAAACCATGCTCTAGGTGACGGTTTCAAGCCATACAGTGATTTTTTCAGCCGACATACTTTGTCATTTCTGTCTCTATCAAACCCAGAAGGTAAAGTCATGTAGACTTCTTCCTTCAATTCTCCATTTAAAAAAGCATTTTTGATATCTAGTTGATGAAGACGCCATTCAAGGTTAGCTGCCACTGACAATAAGATTCTTATAGTGTTCAGTTTTGCCACTGGCGCAAACGTCTCTTTGTAGTCTATGCCATAAGTCTGGGTGAAACCTCTTGCTACTAACCTTGCTTTCAACTTGTCAAGTGTGCTATCAGCCTTATACTTTGGGGTAAAGACCCACTTGCAACTAACTAGTTTCTTACCTCTAGGTCTTTCAACAATCTCCCATGTTTCATTTTTCTCCAAAGCTTTCATTTCCTCCATAACTGCATTTCTCCATTATGGTATTTCCAATGCTTCTTGGATGTCATTAGGAATAACAACTTTATCCAAATTAGTGATGAAGGCTCGGTAACCAGGAGAGAGAGCCTTGTAGGACACATGCTTCTGAATCGGATGCAAAGTACAAGACCGAGGTTGTTTCCGAAGGGCAATAGGTAGATCAAGATCAGTAGATTCACATCTTTGTTCTGAGTCATCTGGCTTACTAGATGGATCAATCTTTGGTACGTCAGCTTCAAGGACTACCTCTGGTTCTGACTCTCTTGATGCCTCAGGTACAAGTTGCTTACTATCTTTTGTTTTCTTCTTTCGAGTGTAAACTAACAACTCCCCCTTTTGTGGTCTTTCCACATCTTTCTCTATTTTCTTGTTTTCCTCAAACTTTGGCATAAGAGAAGAGGTTGGTGAAGGTGGCATGTTGGACAAAGGTAAGGGTGATGGTTCTAGTAAAGGAGACACGGACTCAAGAAGTATATATTCAGCGTTAGGTTCTAGTTCCCAAGTCTGAGATTCACATATATTCTCCCCTGAATTGAGGAATTGGAATAAAAAGGAGTTTCTTCATGGAAAGTAACATCAAGGCTTACAAGGATGCGTTTAGAAACAGGATCAAAGCACTTATATCCTCTTTGAGTAGGAGAATAGCCAAGGAAGATACACTTGATAGCTCGAGGTTCAAGTTTACTGCTTTGGTGGATATGAACAAAGGTTGTGCACCCAAACACACGAAGCGGAAGTTTGGTTTCAATGTGGGATGTAGGAAAAACACTCTGCAATTTTTGGAGAGGAGTTTCGAAGGCTAATATTCGACTGGGCATCCGGTTGATGAGATAGGTTGCGGTTAAAATGGCATCTCCCCAATAAAACTTTGGCACGTTGCAAGTGAACATGAGTGCTCTTGCAACTTCAAGGATATGTCTATTTTTTCTTTCTGTGACCCCATTTTGTTGGGGTGTATGGGCACACGTACTGGTATGGATAATCCCATGCATTTGGAGAAAATTACTCAAAGATTGGTTGAAGTATTCAGTGCCATTATCGGTGTGTAAAACTTGAATGCTAGTGTTGAATTGGTTTTGATCATGGTGAAAAAACTCATGAATGTGGATGCAGCCTCGGACTTATTTTTCAAAAGGTAAACCCAACAAACATGAGTGTGGTCATCAATGAAGGAGATGAACCATTTTGTTTGAGTACGGTTTGAAGTGCGAGATGGTCCCCACAAATCACTGTGGATGGTTGTGAAAGGTTTGGTAGGTGTGTATTTGGCTCTAGGAAAGGAAGTTCGATGGTGTTTGGCAAGTTCACATACCTCACACTGGATTTCACTATGATTCAAGGTCGGGCATAAGTTTGGAAACAACCGCTGAAGGTAATGTAAATTGGGATGACCCATTCTCTTATGCCATAACATAAAATCATGAACTTTAGAGGTAGATGCAGAATTACCAACAATAGGTGGGTTATCTACTTGAGTGACGACCTCTAAATAGTAGAGCCCCTCATATTCTTTGGCATTGCCGATTGTCGCACCAGATGATAGATCCTGAAACACACAATGTGACGGGAGAAATTTAGCAAAACAATTTGAGTGCCTGGTCAGTTGACTGATTGAAAGTAAATTACAGTCAAGTTTTGGCACGTGAAGGACAGATTCCAAAGTAATAGAATCTGATATACGGATACTCCCTTTTCCTGCCACCGGTGCTAAGGAGCCGTCTGCAATTTTCACTTTAATATTTCCAGCACATGGGGTGTAAGTGGTGAACAATTGATGACAATTAGTCATATGATCAGATGCCCCGGAATCCACGATCCAGACCACTGCTCTTCGAGTCGTCTTTAAAGCTTGAAGGAAAGACCCTCTTTTTGCCACAAATGCCATGGGTGCAGATCTGGAATTATGCACAACACTACATAAAAGTAGCCACAGTACCACCCCTAGCACTTCAAATGAGGAAAAAGCTTTTTGGTAGACTGAAAACAGAAGCCACAACCCAATATAACTCCAAATCCAGCAAAACAGGGCACTAACAACACCATACGACCTGATATGGTTCGAAAACGATGTGCCCATACACCGGATTGTGCTGGATCTTGCCGGAGAGAGTGCGTCGTTGCCGTCCGAGAAGATCGCGTCCTGAACGGAGCCTCCACGTGCCGCTGAAAGTTTACTGACGCAGTGAGCAGGGGTGGCGCGTGTGGTCTACAAGCGCCGCCGTTCGCCGCCGCCGCCGCCCTGGGTTTCGCCATTCGGAGCCTCCTGAGTACGTCTAGGGTGGTGGTGAGATTCAAAACTCGCTCCACCATTGTCCACACAAACACCGTCACGTACTGTTCAGGCAGCCCCATTCTAGCCATTCCAGAACTAATTTAATTTGAAATTTTGAGCCTGATGCTCTGATACCATGTGGAATTTTTAGAGAGGAAAAAATTGTATTGTCTCATTGCAATTCTAATGTACACATTGGTCCTATATATATACATCAAGAGAGATAAAAGCTAATAAATACTAATAAAGCCTAATTAATGAGATCCTAATAAATGCTAATAATTCTCAATAATAACATAATATTCCCACAGTTACTACTTGTCGACGTTTTTGGATTTTACTCATAATACACACATCAAGGACTAGGACCCTATGTTATGTCGTTACAGCATCTCCGGGGATCACCTTACAATTTTTACAAAGTCTTCTATCTGTGTTTCCTAACCAAAAGAAAATCAATCTGTGACCTTGAGGCTCCACTTTTGTAAGTGATGAGATGCTCATCTCTCTTCTTGAAACAAGTGTTGGCAATCTTAAAATCATACGCCAATGAGAAATCAAGAAGAGTTTGTCCTTCATTGTTTAGCTCTCCAAAACCAAAACCACCATGCACCCTCGCATACTGACCAGCTTCCCTCCCGACATGCCCATTAAAGTCTCCTCCAATAAAAATCTTTTCACTCTGTGGTATGTGTCGAATCAACCCCTCCAGATCCTCCCAAATAATTCCTTAAGACTGGCTTCTGTCCCGACTTGCGGCGCATAAGCGCTAACAATATTAACAGTCTCACGTCCAATTATCATTTTTAAGGAAATAATTCTATCTCCAATTCTGCTAACTTCTACAACATTCTTCTTCCACTCCTTATCTATAATGATGCCTACTCCATTGCATGCACTTACTTTCCTGTATACCAAAGTTTGAAACCTTGAATATCCTTAGCTTCTTCTCCACGCCATTTTGTTTCTTGCAGGCAAAGGATATTAATTTTCCTTTGAATCATAACCCCTACAATCTCTATAGATTTACAATTTAATGTCCCAACATTCCAAGTACCAAATCTAATTTTGCTCTTATGGACTAACTTCTTTAGCCGCGTGCGTCCAGAATGACGCGGTAGCCCTTGCTCATTTAACACTACATCCGGGCGCCGATGCAGCGGCTCTAACTCACTTATCACTGTACTTGAGCCATGCAGCGCGTTACTTACGGGCAACGACCTAGCATTAACATTATAACGTCTATTGTCCATGTCCATGATAGATTCAACAAAGTTTTACATTGGCTGTTGATGGCCTAACACAACCCTCCTCCTTTACCCGGGTTTGGGACCGACTATAAACATAGGCGGAGTTGTTAAATGAACATATAGTTTACATAAAAATTAAATTTTTCAGATAATGAAAGTGATGATAGTCGAGTCTCCCTTATTAGTTTTCAACAAATTGGATACTTAATTTCATATATATATAGAGAGAGAGAGAGAGAACAATACCTTGAAAAAAAAAATATAACATGAATAAGTAAAATTAAAGAAATCACAGTTATATTAGGCATTTAATAGGTCCACTTCTTGTCATAATAATCAAGAGGTTTGGAAACAAGGTTTATTATATATATAATGTTGAGGGAGTCACAAATTTAACAAGTAAAGTTAAATAATTAACAAGTAAAGTTACACAATTAATAAGTAATGCAATTCAATTCAGGGAGTCATAGATTTAGCAAGTAAGGTTAAGTAATTAACAAGTTTTGTTGAGGAATTAATGGGTAAAGTTACACAATTAAGAAATAATGCAGTTCAATCGAAGAAGTCACGGATTTAACAAGTAAAGTTAAGTAATTAACAAGTCCTGTTAAGAAATTAACAAATAAAGTTATGTAATTAACAAATAATGTAATTCAATTGAGGGAGTCATGAATTTAACAAGTAAAGTTAAATAATTGACAAGTCCTGTTGAAAAATTAACAAGTAAAATTACGTGATTAACAAGTAATGCAATTCAGTTGAGAGAGTCATGGATTTAACAAATTAAGTAATTAACAAGTCCTGTTGAAGAATTAACAAGTAAAGTTACATGATTAACAAATAATGTAGTAATCAAGAGGTTTGAAAACAAGGTTTATTATATATACAATTTTATGCATTATATAATTAAAGGGTCTCAATGGCTTGGTGGTCCTTAGCTTTTTAGTGAGTCAAGAGTCATGAGTTCAAACCCCTCCTAGCCACCTTTGGAGAATTTTGTTTTCCATAATTGTCCGATCATCACAAGCTGAAGCTTTGGCGACGGAGGTCCAGTGACTATCGTCGCTAGTGAGGCTCCAGTCACCTGTAGTGGTATTTCAGTGATGGTGGCTAGTGGTTTTTTTCTTTATTCTTTTTAAATAAATGAAGGTTATTTTGATCATTTCCCATAAAAAAATTTCAATTTAGTCTTTTGGTCTTGCAGTGTAGTTTCAAATTTTGTTGGGTCTGATTTGCAAATAAGTCTCATCCTTGGTCTTTAAATGAAATTCCCCCTTAAATTAAACATATATTACTTTGATTACAACAGGTTTGACCAAGGTTCTACTATGATCAAACCAATGAATTTTCCGCCAGTTCAATAGACAGCCCAATTTTTAATACCTAGGAGAAGAGACATATAAAAACAGAATCTTTTTTACCTTCACTATCTCCATGATGCTTTCTTTTCTGAATGATACAGAAAACGACAAGGACAGACAGAAAGCCTACAACTCCAATACCAACAACAAGTCCCACTATCAAACCTGTTCTGTTCCTTTTACTGGTTGGAGGATTGTCAATTTCACTGGCAGGAGGTTTGTCATTTTCACTGTTAGGAGGTTTATTGCTGACAGTGGGAGTGAAATCTACATATACAACACATAAGCAGAGCATATCAAGGTCATTCATCGACATCTTTTATTTTGGAAAATCATTAACTAAACTTTTGGACTGCTGAGTATTTTGTAAAATCTTACCTGGGGTAGCTCTAATTGCTGAAATAAGAGGACCATAAGAACCTTGAGCTGGTATGCAGCAAGTCCCTTTTCCAGCCCAAAAGAGATGGATCTCAAGATAGTTTTCTGATACACGAGCCTGAAAATCTTTTTTGACAGCACTAATAGAGCCCTTCTCTGCCTCCTTTTGTATACTAAAATCCTCCAAAACAAGATTCCCCTGGAGTGGGAAAGAAGTAGAAACAAATGAAAAGGGAGGCAAAAAGAAGTGGAATTTCAAATAGGATCACTGGGCTCCAATTATGTGTACCCAATTAATGCGGTTATTGTAAGAATAGTTTGTACATAACAAGTTCAAACAAGTCAGCTAACGATCACTTGAAATTGTGCTGCATATACTAGTCCTTGTGCTTAACCTAATTTATAGAGTAGACAGACAGGGTGCTTCACTAAGAAAGAAAGTGACTTCCATACAGACTAGTACAGTTATAAATTATAATATCTAGCAATGCCTTTAGATAAAATCACATGTACCTTTGCAACCCAAGAAAAAATAAAATGTCATATGTACCTGGATATATATATCAAAGACCCGTCTTCCAAGACTTCTCCATGAAGCAGAAGCACCTGGATTAGGTATTGATGTTTCTGTGAAAAAGAGGGAGATGTTGTAATTCCCGTTTTCCAGTCCCAGACCATAATACCTTAATGAAGAAGGAGAGAGCCGGGCTGACTGGGTTTGGTCCAAACTACCAGTGAAATCAGTAGACACCAGACTTGTGTATGGATTATTGTTGGAAAAAGTAAATACCCCAACATTGCTAACTGCCCATCTTTCTGTATCAGTAACAAAATAAGTAGCAGGACCAAGTGCCTCATTATCACTTTCATACACCATTCCATCTGATGTTGTAGTTGAATTACCACCACACTTGATTGCAAAGTCATAATCTACATAGAAACATTAACAACGGCAGTTTCAATGAATGAAGAAAGACAGTAATTAATTTGACCTAATGAACTTCTTTGAAGTTTTATTGCATGTTTCACAAAAGAGAAGCAGACTTTCATTGGTCAGTGAGGTCTGATAGTCTGTGATGACTTGGAATCCTATAGTCTCCCCACCTACTCTGAGGTTTGAACCCACATCCTCTATGTTCCCAAAGTAGCAAAGTATCGTTGTGGCACATGGTGAAGAGTAGAATAGCTATATTGACAATAGTCATAATGCTCGAATTTAATTAACTGATATAAGATGTATCAGACAACTACATTAAAAAAGAAAATAGAAAAATAGAAAACCATAGTCACAGCACTTGAATCCATTTTTCTATAACATGGTCGTGTATGATGGCTGTTCTTTTTCAGTTTTAAAGTTTAAAATATTACTTAGGACCTGTTTGGAAACTTGTTCTGAGAACAGTTTTCTGTTCTTCAGAACAAGAGAACAAAAAAATCTGTTTGGTAACGTGTTTTTAAAAAGTGTTTTGGAAAACAAAAAAACAAAATATTGTTCTGGAGAACAGAAAAATGAAAATAACTTTTAGGTGTTCTGTGATTATTGTTCTGGAAAACAAAGGAGAATGGGAAAAACACCTATTTTTATTATTTTGTTATTCTCAAAACATGTTCTACAGAACACCAGTTCTCAAAACAATAAAATAAAAACAGTTTTAAACAGCCCCTTACATATTCCAGGACCACGATTGCAAGGAAAATTTTGTTGCAAGCAGTAGAGACCTTCAGGAAGACCACTGCAAGAGAAAAGAGCATTTATTTAGATATGAATGAATTACCTTCAATTCGCTTAATGAAAATAAGTTCTCACCCCATTTAGCATGATGAGGAAATGTTATAGGTGAAAGTAATAGCTTTTGCGATGTCAAACATACAATTAATAGCATTATTGAACTGTGTATCCTTTTAATGTAAAACACACACACTCACATTGATTTGAACAGAATAGGATGAGGAAAAGAAACAGAATCAGAGAGTGAGAGGTGAAGGGGGAGCGAAAACAGAGGGGAGAGATGACAGAAAATAGAGAAAGCAGGGGAAGTGGAGAGGGACGCAGAACTGATAGATAGGGGAATAGAACAGCAATTCATTCCAACTCTCAGAACTTGCTTACATGTGCTGCATGGTGGCTTTTTATAGAAGCCACAATTAAGGTTTCCTTCTTATGAAGGAAACATAAAATGAAATAAAATATAAGCTTGAGGTTTCCTTCCCTATAAGGAAAGCTCAACTTGCAGATTTAAATAAAGAGTAAAACAAACAAAAGCAGGTCAGGTTTCCTTCCTTTAGAAGGAAACTTGCAAAATACTAAATAATGCAAAAATAATTATTTCTTTCTAAAATAACATTTGCCATATTTTCTATCAATTCTCCCCTGCTGCAAAGAACTCTCCTCCGGAGAGGTAGAGAGTTGATAGGCTTCTAGCAAGGCAGGATTAAGTTGTTGGAATTCATCTTCTGAAATCCAGGTGGCATCTTCATCAGATCGACCTCTCCAACGAACCAAATAACGACGGATGGGCCCCTCAGAGGTAAAGACCATTTGATCATCCATAATGGTCTCGATTTCATCAACTGATGGTGAGACAGCAGGCAATGATGGAATTGGCACTTGTGAAGGCTGAGTACCTGCAAAATCATCAGAAAGCAAAGGGGAAGGCTCAAAAGTTCCCCAGTAAGGCATAAGATCCTCTACATTAAAAACTGGACTAATGGCCATATCAGAAGGTAGTTCTAAAAGATAAGCATTAGGTCCTAATTTCTTTGTTATGCGAAAAGGTCCCGCAGCTCGAGCATGCAACTTTTTAAAAGCTTGTTTAGGGTAACGTTCTGGACGAATGCGAGCCATAACATAATCACCTATTTCGAAGCTTTGAAATCGACGATGAGTATTAGCAGATAATTTATATTGATCATTACTTGTTGCTAATTTGCGCCTAATTTCAGCATATAAGTCATGAAGGCGATTGGCAAAGGATTCCGCAGATTCAGAAATGCGAAATGTCAACGGGATTGGCAGGAGGTCAATAGGCTGTTTAGGATTAAAACCTTGAACAATCTGGAAGGGACTCATGCCTGTAGACCTATTCACTGAATTATTATATGCAAACTCTGCAGTGGGTAGAACCAAATCCCAGCTCTTCGGCCTGTCTCCAACTAAACTCCGAAGCAAATTACCCAAACTGCGATTAGTGACTTCAGTTTGCCCATCAGTTTGAGGGTGAAAAGCAGAAGAGAACTTCAATTGGGTACCAAAAAGTTTCCATAGGGTCTTCCAAAAGTAGCTAACAAACTTGACATCTCTATCAGATACGATAGTGGTAGGTAACCCATGTAGACGTACAATCTCCTTGAAGAACAACTTTGCCAGATGTGAAGCATCTGTAGTTTTGCTACAAGGAATAAAGTGAGCCATCTTTGAAAACCTGTCCACAACAACTAATACAGAGTCATGACCTCTAGCTGTGCGAGGCAATCCTAAGACAAAATCCATACTCAAGTCTTTCCAAGGTGCCTCGGGAATCGGCAAAGGAGTATACCAACCGGCATTCTGTCGCCTGGATTTAGAAGTTTGACAATTTCGACATTGAGACACTATGCGAGCCACATCACGCTTGAGTGAAGGCCAGTAGAACCTATCTTCGACTAATGCCATTGTCTTATTAACCCCGAAATGACCAGCTAAACCTCCAGCGTGTAACTCCCATATAAGAAAATCTCGCATAGAAGTACGTGGGATGCATAGTTTGCTCCCATGAAAGAGATGACCGTCTTTAATGATGAAATCAACATGCTCATGATGATTATCACTGCAAACTTCTTGGTATATTATCCCAAAATCTGGACATGAAGCATAGTCGTCCTTCAAGTTTTCAAAACCAACAACACTAACGCTCATAGTGTGCAACAAGTTGATCCGACGGCTCAGGGCATCAGCCACTATGTTTTCTGTTCCTGAACGATGCTTGACCACAAAAGTGAATCCCTGAATATACTCAACCCATTTAGCATGTTTAGCATTTAAGTGCCGCTGAGAGTTGATAAACCTAAGCGCTTGATGATCAGAGTATAGAACAAATTGTTGCGGAAGAAGGTAGTACTTTCAATGCTCAAGGGATCTCACAATCGCATAAAATTCCTTATCATAAGTGGAGTACTTTTGTTTGGCATTATTGAGCTTTTCGCTGAAGAAAGCCACAAGGTGACCTTCTTGGCTTAGTACACCTCCGATTCCTGTCCCAGACGCATCACAAGCAACTTCGAAACACTTTGTAAAATCAAGTAAAGACAAGACTGGAGCTTGAGAAAGCTTCTTCTTGACATCTTGGAAAGCCATGGAAGCTGTAGATGTCCATTGAAACTTGTCTTGTTTTAAGCAATCAGTGATAGGAGCCATAATGGTACTGAAGTTTGTAATGAAGCGTCTATAGAAAGAAGCAAGGCCATGAAAACTCCGTACTTCATGAAGAGATTGTGGCTCAGGCCATTCTTGAATGGCTTGGACTTTCTCAGGGTCAGCTGCTAAATCCCTTTCAGAAACTATGAAACCTAAGAAAATGACTTGATTTTGAAGAAATGAATACTTAGGCAAGTTAACATAAAACTGTTCTTGACGCAAGCTGAGAAAAATTAACTCGAGATGTCCTAAGTGTTCTTTTCTTGACTTGCTAAAAACTAGTATGTCATCAAAGTATACCACCAAAAACTTTCCCAAGTAAGAGCGAAGGAGGTGAGTCATTACTCTCATAAATGTACTTGGTGCATTTGATAACCCAAAAGGCATGACAAGCCATTCAAACAACCCATCTTGCGTTTTAAAAGCAGTCTTCCACTCATCTCCAGGCCTAATCCTAATCTGATGATAACCACATCTGAGGTCAATCTTTGAAAACCAGCTAGATCCAGACACTAAATCAAGCATGTCATCAAGTCTAGGAATGGGAAACCTATACTTGATGGTGATCTTGTTGATGTCTCTGCTGTCTACACACATTCTCCAAGAGCCGTCTTTCTTTGGGGTTAAAAGAGCAAGTACTACACAAGGACTCATACTATGCTGGATATAACCCTTTTCCAACAATCCACTGACTTGTCGGTTAAGCTCTACTCTATCTTTAGGGTTCATCCTGTAGTGCGTTAGATTGGGGAGTTGTGAACCTGGAATGAAATCAATTGCATGTTGGATCTCTCTCATTGGTGGTAATTCAGATGGAAGCTCATTGGGAGTGATATCTCGAAATTGTTGTAAGAGCTGTTGCACTTCCTCTGGCATTTTTGAAGTAGTAGCAATTCGTTGCGAGATCTTGGATGCCAAAATAAACACGATCGTACTCTCTCTGCTTTCTTGTACAAATTGTTTTTCTGTCAGAAGATGCAAATTGTGGGTTTTGGGTTTTGTGCCCTTTGATTTACTTGAGCCTTTGCCTTCGTTGTCAGGCTTAGCAGGACGTAACAGGATCGTCTTGCCTCCATGCTTAAATGTATAGGTATTCTCACGACCATGATTGATAACATTGTGGTCATAAAGCCACGGTCGGCCAAGTAAAATGTGAGCAACATCCATTGGAAGAACATCACAAATAATCTCTTCTTTATAGTCCACCTAAGTGAAGAGGAACGCGACATTGTTGCGTGACTGGTAAAGAAGTTTTGTCGACCCATGCAACACGAAAAGGTTTTGGGTGATGCTCTGTCTTGAGATTGAGTCAGGCTACGCCTTGACTAGAAATAACGTTTCTAGAACTCCCTCCATCAATCACCAATTTGCAAGCTTTATCTCCACACTTCACAAAAGTATGGAAAATACTTGTTCGCTTCCATGAATCACTAGGCAGAGGGACAGATAGAATGCATCGCATAACTCCAACTCGACGTGTCTCAATGTCGAAATTGTCAAACTTCTAAATCCAGGCGACAGAATGCCGGTTGGTATACTCCTTTGCCGATTCCCGAGGCACCTTGGAAAGACTTGAGTATGGATTTTGTCTTAGGATTGCCTCGCACAGCTAGAGGTCATGACTCTGTATTAGTTGTTGTGGACAGGTTTTCAAAGATGGCTCACTTTATTCCTTGTAGCAAAACTACAGATGCTTCACATCTGGCAAAGTTGTTCTTCAAGGAGATTGTACGTCTACATGGGTTACCTACCACTATCGTATCTGATAGAGATGTCAAGTTTGTTAGCTACTTTTGGAAGACCCTATGGAAACTTTTTGGTACCCAATTGAAGTTCTCTTCTGCTTTTCACCCTCAAACTGATGGGCAAACTGAAGTCACTAATCGCAGTTTGGGTAATTTGCTTCGGAGTTTAGTTGGAGACAGGCCGAAGAGCTGGGATTTGGTTCTACCCACTGCAGAGTTTGCATATAATAATTCAGTGAATAGGTCTACAGGCATGAGTCCCTTCCAGATTGTTCAAGGTTTTAATCCTAAACAGCCTATTGACCTCCTGCCAATCCCGTTGACATTTCGCATTTCTGAATCTGCGGAATCCTTTGCCAATCGCCTTCATGACTTATATGCTGAAATTAGGCGCAAATTAGCAACAAGTAATGATCAATATAAATTATCTGCTAATACTCATCGTCGATTTCAAAGCTTCGAAATAGGTGATTATGTTATGGCTCGCATTCGTCCAGAACGTTACCCTAAACAAGCTTTTAAAAAGTTGCATGCTCGAGCTGCGGGACCTTTTCGCATAACAAAGAAATTAGGACCTAATGCTTATCTTTTAGAACTACCTTCTGATATGGCCATTAGTCCAGTTTTTAATGTAGAGGATCTTATGCCTTACTGGGGAACTTTTGAGCCTTCCCCTTTGCTTTCTGATGATTTTGCAGGTACTCAGCCTTCACAAGTGCCAATTCCATCATTGCCTGCTGTCTCACCATCAGTTGATGAAATCGAGACCATTATGGATGATCAAATGGTCTTTACCTCTGAGGGGCCCATCCGTCGTTATTTGGTTCGTTGGAGAGGTCGATCTGATGAAGATGCCACCTGGATTTCAGAAGATGAATTCCAACAACTTAATCCTGCCTTGCTAGAAGCCTATCAACTCTCTACCTCTCCGGAGGAGAGTTCTTTGCAGCAGGGGAGAATTGATAGAAAATATGGCAAATGTTATTTTAGAAAGAAATAATTATTTTTGCATTATTTAGTATTTTGCAAGTTTCCTTCTAAAGGAAGGAAACCTGACCTGCTTTTGTTTGTTTTACACTTTATTTAAATCTGCAAGTTGAGCTTTCCTTATAGGGAAGGAAACCTCAAGCTTATATTTTATTTCATTTTATGTTTCCTTCATAAGAAGGAAACCTTAATTGTGGCTTCTATAAAAAGCCACCATGCAGCACATGTAAGCAAGTTCTGAGAGTTGGAATGAATTGCTGTTCTATTCCCCTATCTATCAGTTCTGCGTCCCTCTCCACTTCCCCTGCTTTCTCTATTTTCTGTCATCTCTCCCCTCTGTTTTCGCTCCCCCTTCACCTCTCACTCTCTGATTCTGTTTCTTTTCCTCATCCTATTCTGTTCAAATCAATGTGAGTGTGTGTGTTTTACATCAACTTGGTATCAGAGCTATGGGTGAAAGACACAGTAGAACATTTCCTCATGAGTTTACCAATCATCATTCTAATGACATAGATGATACTTGGGATGGGCAAGGGCCTGAAGAACAACATCATAGACCATACCAGTTAGTCCATAGGAATGGTAGAGAAGGCTTTAGAAGGACACATATTGATGACATCACCAAAAAGGTTAAAGTTGAAGCTCCTGAGTTTGATGGACGATTGAATCCTAGTGCATTCCTGGATTGGTTAGCTAGTATGGAAGATTATTTTGAATGGTATGACATGAGAGATATTCAGCGAGTTCAGTTTACGAAGATGAAGCTCGTGGGATCTGCTAGGAAATATTGGCAAAATGTCCAAAGGAACATTGAGCGACAAAGTTATCCACCGATTGAGACGTGGGATGAAATGAAGGCCAAGCTGAAAGAAAAATATGTGCCGACTCATTATAAGAGTCAACTGTATGACAAATACCTTAATTTGAGGCAAATATCCACAGCTTCCAAGTATATTTCTCAATTCGATGACCTTATGATTAGATGTGACTTGGATGAAGAGGAATGGCGCACCATTACCAAGTTTGTTAATGGTCTCAAGCCATATCTACAGAAGGAGCTCAAGTTAAACTTTCCAGAGTCTCTTGAAGAAGCTTATCATAAGACTTTAGAAGTAGAGTCTCTGTCACAGTACTCGTCTGCAAAGCGTATCGACATGCAGAGCAATCTGTTTAGACAAGCACGAACTTCCAGTATGTCTGAACGACCAACAGGAGCACTTACATCTAGGCCTAGCTCGTCTTTTACACCTACTCAAGCAATTGGGTTAAGGGGTAATACTTCTAAGCAGCCTAGTGAGGCTATAGTTCCTGCTTCCCGCCATAACAATTCCTTCGTCGAGTGTTTTTGCTGTCACTCAAAGGGTCATATTGCATCAAAATGCCCACAGTGTACTCTAGTTATTGACTCACAATATGAAGGTGAGGAAGACAATGCAAATGCTGACGTTGTCATAGATCCAATTGAGTGTCCTTCAGATGTCGATGAGGACATCATCATTGATGAACATGGGTGATTTGGGAGTTATTAGCCATGACAGATTTTAGGGCAGTAATTTCTTGGTCTAATAAAGCTTGCTTATCGTATAAAAAAACACGAATGGTCATACAATAACAAAGATGGTATGGTAAAGTGCAAGTTTGGTGTGGATTTAATAACCTAAGGAAGAAAGGCCCCCAAGTTGCCCTTACCTAAATAGGTGAAGTCCCTTCTTTAACAACACTAACCCTCTGAGAATTCAAAAATTCCACAGGGATCGTATGCTAAATAGGTAACAACTCGAGTGAAGTCTTCACAGAAATCTCCGAAGGTTCAAAAACCTTTCAGGAAGACTGTTAGAAACTTCAATTAACCTAGGGTAATTTTTGGACACGGGTATAGGGCAGGATTGTGTGTGAGGTAGGTGTCTTAGGTTATACGAACACTGCTATCAAAAGTCACAAATTAACAACATAATGATCAATGTAAATTTTCCTTTTTTTTATAAATATTTATATATTTTCAAAATATTAAAACATGATTAAAAAAAACATAAAAATAAAATAAAAATTGCAATGCTCAAAGAAACCAAAGTACCACACAACAAAGATTTCAGAACTAGCTATGAATGAAACACCTCCCTTTAAGAACCAAGTGAGCCAGTTAAATGAAAGGGTTGTCGGCCTTACCAGCGTTGCTTTAGGAGCTCAAAACAAAAAGTTTTACCCCCAAATAAGTTTTAGATGATGACTTGCGCCCCTCAGCTCCTTCAAAGTTGAACAAATTCCGCGAAAACACACAGAAAACACTGAAATCACGTTCTGGCGGTGACTGTACGGACGGTGCGTGTGACGGCGCGTGAGGCGAGTGAAGACCACGCGCAGAAGCTCCACCGGCGCGTGACGGCGCGTGTGACTTCGGGCGCAGGTGGTCTTTTTGGTTCTGACCGGATTTTCCCTTCTGAGCATGATGGTAGCGTCCGTTTTTGGATCTGACGTCGGGAAATGTGATTCTGGGTGCTGGCAGCGTGAACAGAGTATGCTGAGCTCCCTTGAGAGTTTTCCTTCGATCTCCGGCCACGGAAACAGCCTAGGAACGTTCAGAACCAGGCTCTGGTACCAAGTTGATGTAAAACACACACACTCACATTGATTTGAACAGAATAGGATGAGGAAAAGAAACAGAATCAGAGAGTGAGAGATGAAGGGGGAGCGAAAACAGAGGGGAGAGATGACAAAAAACAGAGAGAGCAGGGGAAGTGGAGACGCAGAACTGATAGATAGGGGAATAGAACAGCAATTCATTCCAACTCTCAGAACTTGCTTACATGTGCTGCATGGTGGCTTTTTATAGAAGCCACAATTAAGGTTTCCTTCTTATGAAGGAAACATAAAATGAAATAAAATATAAGCTTGAGGTTTCCTCCCCTATAAGGAAAGCTCAACTTGCAGATTTAAATAAACAGTAAAACAAACAAAAGCAGGTCAGGTTTCCTTCCTTTAGAAGGAAACTTACAAAATACTAAATAATGCAAAAACAATTATTTCTTTCTAAAATAACATTTGCCATATTTTCTATCACCTTTTTTATTACCTTTTAAAGTAGAAGCATGAGAGTTATTCTATCATTCAAGTGCGTGTTTGATTTGACATAAAGTTTTGGTAGTTTTAAATAAAAAACAGAACACATTATAAAAAGGGAGAATAACAAATAAATCACTAAGCAAAAGCATCAATCCAAAAGATAAGCAAATAAATTTTGCAGGTAGCAGTATACAGAAATCCAGAGCAATAATTTCATAAATTAAATTAAATTTATATTATCTTTACTTTAAAAGCTAAGGTTTAAATTTAAAGAGTTAGCATGCAAATTTGACCCTAAATTATAGGTATAAGGGCAATTTGAATCCAATACTCGTAATTAGTATATTTTGAACCTTAAATAATTAAAGCCGGTGCATCCTTGCCCCCACTGTTAATTTAAAACTAACAGCCGTTACTTTTTAAACATAGTAGGAGTCCACATTCTCTATCTGTCGTATGTTTAAAAAGTAACGGCTATTAGTTTCAAATTAATGGTGGACATGAGGATGCATCAATTTTAATTATTCAGGATTCAAAATGTACCAATTAATAGTATAAGATTCAAATTACCCCTGAACCTATAGTTTAGGATCCAAATTGTATATTAACCTAAATTTAAATTAGGATTCAGGCTTTCTTTTGAATAAATATAGTTTGGATTATTATTTGTAGACTTATCTTATTATCCTATGTTGATTATCTTGTGTAAGATCAGTTGAAATTTATTTTATTTAAAATCAATGTACTTAGAGCTTTATACATTGTGGAAAACACCCCATACACGAGGCCCTTGGTTAAACATGGATCAAGCAAAAGCACACTAAACCTTGAGCTAAAATTATATATTTATTTTATTTTGCCATGACGCTAATACATATCAAGAACCAATCCGTCCTAAACTCACATACAACCAATACTGAGGAACCACAAAATCATGGCTAAGGGCTTTATGCTTGAATAATAAATGTTTCAAGTGGTAGATAAGATTGTTAACATCTTCAACGTAACTGTATCAACATTAAATTAAATAAAAAGCACAATAATTACCTGCTATTTGAAGTTTCTATTTTCAGGTTATTAGCAACCAAATTGCTGTATATCATCACAGCAAATAAAAAATCATTATGTTAGTCTCATTATAATATATATATATATAGAGAGAGAGAGAGAGTGAATCTTTAAAACGTGCAGATACTAAAGAAATTATATGATACTAAATTTTCAGCATAAGAAAATAAGATAATAAATTTCAGCTTAAGAAAATAAGATCATGATGGCTTAGACATGTTCTAAAAAAAGAAGTGAGAGGAAAATGAAAAGAGCTGAGCATGTGAATTTTGACCCTAAAAATAAATGTAGAAGGAGACCAACAAGGACACTTAAAGAAGTTATAGACCAAGATCTCTTAGCAAATGATACACACACACATACACACATTCATAAGAAAAGTTAGTAACTGATAAAACACAATTGTGCAATGCGATTCATGTTGAGTCTCATTCAGTGAGATAACGCTCTTTGATGTTGATGATGATATAAAAAAAAAATTGACAAATAAACTTGATATAACCATAAAACTAATGAATGCAAATGCTAAAGAAATTCTATGATAATAACCTATATAGGATTTTTGCTTGACTATTATGTCTTTCATTTGTAGATCTCATATACATGTTCTATTATAAAATCTGTACAAAATATGATTTGTACATCAATAATTGCTTATATTAGGTCGCAAAGAGGGCTTGCCAGTGAAAGTGAAGCAGAGACCAGTGAAGAATGGCATATAAATGGTGGAAAAAGAAAAAATAATAACTATACTAAACTACTTACATTTGTAAATTTGGCAGGTTTACCCAAGAAGGGAGGCTCCCTGATAGACTGTTGTAGGACAAGTCTCTGTACCATTTAAATTGGATAAGTAAATTTCATATAGATAACAGACAATACATATTGAAGAATTAACCATCTATACTTGTAGATATTAAACTTATAGATAGATAAATAAGGAATTTAGTATATAAGAATATGGATGCATAGGGAGTATCAAAAGAAGGTTATGCCACGAATAGAGGAAACAACGGTCAGTCAAAATTCAAGATCACAAATTTATAACAGGTTAAGAATTGAAATGCAACTCAAGGATATCAAGCATAATTTGTGTATATTTACCATATTCAGAGCATTTTCTTTTTCCCCTTGTAATGACCCTAAATTTTAAATTAAATTAAATTCATTTTTTTTTATCAATTAATATTTTATTTAAATTAATTTTATAATAAGTGGAGGGTGGTGATTGACATGAACTTATGTCAATAACTTTTTTGAAGATTCAAAATTCAAATTTTATTGAGCAAAAGTTGGGTTTTATTTATTTTTTTAATTATAGAAAAAAATTTATGCCTTTCTTATAATTTTTTTTGGGCTTCACTTGTAATTTTTTTCAATTATCTTTTTGAATCAGATTTTTATTCCCCTCTGCTATTCGAACTTCACGAAACAGAGCATCTCATTTTTGTTTTGTTTTTTTTTTCTCTCTTCTTTCTCTCCATTGCCAATATACTCCTCTGGTCTTCATTGTTGACCCATTTCTCTCCAGTCCTGCCATTGGTTTTCTCCATCACCGTTGACTTGTGTTGTCCTCGCCATCATGATTGGCTGCTGGAGGTGGTGGAGTCGCCGGATTCTCTTCTTTCGCCATTGTCTGTTCTTCCAAGTTCGTGCGTGTGTGTTTGGTCTTCAATTTCCTTTCCTCCTCAACTGCTAGATGAAGCTTAATTCCTTCTTTTTTGCTGGATGGCGATTTTTGCCCCTTCCAAATGGTTCTGCCGTGACTAATGATGATGGGGACTGAAGTTCTGCTTCACTATTTCTGCTGGTTATTGTTTAGTGAAGAGGGAAATTGAATTTCTTTGCTGTTTAAAGCATTAAAGGAAGAACCTTGAGGAATAAGTATATACATGCTAAAAATTTCTTGTTAAGGACTGATGTTAGTTGCAACCAAAGGTGACTCAAATGATTGATTGGGATTTAATTTGAAATGCTATGCTTGAATAGTATATGGAAGTTTGATTTATAAATTAATGATGATGAGAAATTGAAATGAATAAGTGATTTTAGAATTATGATTAATTCATTAAGGAAATTAATGACATTCTTAGAATTGAGTGAAAAGTTGAAGTGGAGCAAGTTTTTAAAATTATTGGGGAAAAAAAAAACCTTTTAGGTGGGTGAGTAGTGTTTCAAGTAATTTTTTGTAAAGTATTTATAAAATTTCTTTCCTTAAATTTTTTACATTATCCCTTTATAAGTTATATAAATATTTTTGTTCATTTTTGTTATGATTTATACAATTCTTTTTACTTACCTCATTTTTATATTATTTGGTTTATTATAGAATCTGCTTTATATTCATTAAGAATTATGTTATTGTTAAGAAATATTTAAATTCGCTACATTATTAACTAATCATTTTTTCTAAACATCTCTATTGTTTAAATTTTATAATTTATATGACAACTGTTAATACAGTGATTCGTGCATGGAGAAAGCTGAAAAGAAATTCACTAGCTGAATATTATATTTTGAAAGGAATGGTTTTCAATGAATGTTTCAACTTCATGCATGCTTAATTTAATTAGGGGACTGAGTTCAGAACACTGGATGCTAACAGCAATTCCGTTAGCCCTTGACGCGCCATGGTACACCTAGCTAGCAGGATGCATTGGAGGTGCTAGCCTCGTGTGCCGACCAACACATGTGGAATGAAGGATGTAGTTCCGTGTATACAATCCACACCTGTTATTCATAAGCTTTATGCTTGTGCCTGTTTTTCGTGGCTTCTTGCCACACCGGATATATTACTTACCCTCGTGGATTATGCGTCCACGCTTGTTAATCGTTCTAATTAAATTCCATTAAAGAAGGAATTTTGAAACTTTTTTCTTTAAATTTGCTCTTAGAAAGCAAACGGCTAATTTTATTTATTTTTTACTACATGTGGATTTTGTATTGAGTATCTTAAGATGTTAAGCATGTGTAGAAATTTAATAATTTGGAATTTGAATTGTAATAATTTCATTTGTATTTATGTATTCTTTATTTATATTATTTCAATTTCAATTGATTATTTTAGTAAATTTATAATTAGCTCATTGATTGCTTTCCATTATTTCTTCAACTGTGAATTGGGACGCTACTTACTGAGAAAGTTTTCTTTAGTCTCAAATGTTGAAATTTACCCTACATCTCCTGCTGATCATTGAGGGACATAATTGCTTTTGGAATCCTGGAAGCATGTGTTAATTACTTTTGATGTAAATATATTTTATATTATGAAAGTGTAACTTAATACTTCACGTATACTGTAGTTAGATCCTTGCCTTATTTTATCGTTGTGAAATATATTGGTGTGGAGTTAAGCAGCTTTCTAGTTTAGCTGACAGGTTTTGTTACTGTAAAAATTTTATGAGGTCCTAAGGGGAGATTTTGCCGAAATTTTTATAGAATGTTTAAGATTTTACCAACTTTATAGTTATATATATATATATATATATATATTAAAGACTTTTCGACTAGTAGGGATTATTTATTGATATTTTATTTTTATATTTGGTTAATTAAGGCTCATAAAATATGAGTATATCTTATACTTTATGCCGGTCACACCCTTAGTACCTTGGTGTGACAAATACCTTCCCTTTCCAATTATTATCAGGAAGCTATATAACATCCTCTGAGTTTGAAAACAGTAATAGTGTTGGAATTTCTGAATTCATTTGAGATACAAGATTTGTTAAGCTATATAAAAGCATTAATACCGCTAGACACAGACATATATATACTATATATAATGTACATATTATTCTTCATTATTAATTCACCTTAATGCTGCAGAGATTAAATATGTCAAGCATACTCACACAGTGAGAAGAGACGGGCTTATCAGGGTTGGGATAGTGCCACTGAGGCTGTTATTTCCAAGAAACCTGAAATTGGAGAAAGGCAAATCATGCTTTAATCTAATCATTAAAGCATGAGAGATGATCAAATAATTTAACTACTTAGGCATGGCATATATGTTACAAGTATAATAATGAACTCATATTGAAAAGTGACTCTGGAATCTGTCCCGTGATGTTATTGAAGCTCAAATCTCTGCAAAAACCAGCACGCACAAATGGTTATATCTAGATGTGAAACACCAACAACTCAAGACCATTGATCAAGTTAATCTTGTTCCACTAGGAAAGATACTGAATTCTAATCACAAATCACTCATCTTGATGGACATTTCATTTTGCCAGAATTAGTACCAAATATATGGGTTGTCCAATAGTTAAATCAGCATATAGTCTATTATCCCAGAAAAAGACAGTATATCCTCAAGTGCGAGATATCTAATGGAAACCACTGTCTCATTTGCTTTTTTCTGGGAAACAAGTTGAAGAAAAATGGCAGCTATGCTTCTGTTCTTTTCATCACATTCTTGGATAATGCTATAGACCATTATATAGGGACCATGGCTAACGACCATCCACTAGAATACCATGAAGCAAGAACATTAAGAGAAATAAATTTTCATGAAAGTGCTCCATGTTACAGGATTCTTTGAAACCAGGAATTTAATCCTCTGATTTGGTCAGCAAGGTTAACAGCTAATCTTGACTAGCCTTTTTCTCAACACAATTTTTTTTTTGGATGAAAAATAGGGCAGTGCCCAAACTATATTATTCAACTAGAAACACACATTTAATTATATGAATAGTTTAAATGTATTTGAAGACTCACAAAAACAGGCAATACTCACAGATGGGTCAAATTGAGAAATTCACCAATATTGGATGGAATTGAATCAGAAATTTTGTTATTCCTCAGTTCTCTGCAAGATTTGTAACCAAATTGTTATGCCACATTCTTGAAAGAAAAAAAAGGAAAAATATAACTCTTGGCCCTTGAACTTTTTCTTAATTATCAATTCAGTTCCCAAATTTTGACACAAAACAAATCAATTTATGTAGTTTTTTAACTCAACAATTCAGTCCTTATAATTTCTTGACTCGATACAATCTAGTTTTTATAATTCCTTAACTCAATAAACACAAGGACTGTTCAATAATTAAATAAAAGTTTAGGAACTAAAAGTTATATTATTTCAAAAAATATATATCTAAACAGAAGGCCTTCTCTCAATTAATAGGGGAACAATTGCCTAACAAACTTACAAGGTAGTCAAGGACTTCATGTTCCTTATAAATGCCAGTGAGGAACTCCCATTAGATATGTCACTTATTCTCCTACATTTGAGTTATGCATCATATAATTAGCTCCAAACAATCTGCAGAATTCATGCAAGTAAATGGTGATGGCACTCACAACTCTTCGAGAGAAGTCAGATTGCTAAATGAAGATGGTATTGGGCCTTCAAAAGAATTACCTTGAAACCTCCTATCAAAACATACAGCAATTCTATTAAGTGAGAGCCCACCTTCAGAATAGGACATGCAAGCATCAAAACAAGTATTCGTATTTCACATCCGAAAGTATGTTCTGTTCACTACTTTTTATCAGAGAAGATTTAACTACCTGTTTTAAATGGAGAAGTAATTCGTTGATGAGAGAAGAAAACCATACAGTTACCTTGTAGTCCTCCCAAAACCATATTTCCCTCCCCTTCTATTAATTTTTCAAAACCAAACAGTATGTAAAACTCCCCTCCCTTCCCCTTTGTTGAACCAAACACTACCTGAGAGTAAGAGCGTACAGCTACACAAAAGAATAGAGAAAATAAGTTGACATAGTGATGATGTGTGTTTAGGCATAAATTTTTTCACACAGTTAAATTGATTATATATCAGGGTTCTAAATTAAAAAAAATTATAATAAGAAAATTTTATTTCAAGCTTCTCATTTTTTTTTCTCTTTCCTTTTTTGGCTCATGCATTCATGCCATACAGACTATGCCAATCACTTATTTATTTTTTTTTTAAATTCAGACTAAACATGATTTAGGTCTCCATTTACCTCTTTCCTTCCCTTCCCCTTCCCTTCATCAAGCCTTCCTCCTACCAAAATGGATAATCGCGACTCTTATTATCAGTATTTAGGGGTAGGTCCACAAGTCCTGATGAATTTTTTATTCTTATTTTTCCAAATACAAAGTTCAAGTTATAACATCTAAAGCATTGTTTCTCACCCACAAATACAAACATAACATATAAATTGTAATATCTAAACGCAAAATTACCATTCTTCTAAGGACAAATAAAAAATAAAAAACAACAGGATACAAATGTTTTAAAATGTGATCATTGAAATTTAAATTCTAGTTATTTTCCTCCATCCTCATCATCATCCAAAAACAAAATATTTCAATCTTGAGTTGAAGAAAAATTGTGTTGGGACTACTAATTCAACAATACAAACATCATTATCTTAATCAAATTGAATAAATATCTGGTAAACTGTGTCACTTTCATATTTTTCACGCAAAAATAAAATTATCTAAGATAAATGATAAAATATAAGTAAACTACCATTTGATAGAAAACCATGCATCCAATTTTGCATAGCACTCAAAGGCATAAGCAAATATATTATTCTAATTCCATTACCAAAATAGGGGAATACACAAATTAATTATAAGCCTTTGGTTAGAAATAAAATTAATTCAAAGAAGCTAGACGAATTATAATCATATAAAAAATAATCATAAATCGATAGTCCGGGCATTCAGAATTTAAAAAATAAAAGAAAAAAGATTGTTTAAAAAAAATGAGTTTAAGGATTAGCTCCTTTTTAAACATTTTTTAAGACTTCTAAGCCCAAATTTAAAAGTCCTTTTTGTCATCCCCCAATATTTAAGGTCCTTAAAAAGTGTGAGAAAAAAGGGTCTTAGTTCAGGTCTAATCAGTATTTCTGGCTCTTATCACTATATTCATTGAAATAAAGCATCCAATCAAAGGGCTCAATATTCTTTGTTCCACCCAAAACTAGAGCTGTCAAGCAGGCATGCCTATCTCTTTTGGCTCAGGTCCAAAAGCCATATTGTCCTAATTTTTGTAATTTTGTTAAGCTTAAGCTGAACCAATTGGGCTCATGATTAAGCTTGAAAAGCCCAAATAATTTTTTTTATTATTCAAATGGAATAATACAAATTCAAGTCTTAAAGAACAAATATAAACTTTTACAAAGTTCATATTGCTAAACAAAATTAAATATTGTTTAATCCTTATAAGTGCAAGGATGATATTGTAGTCGCTCCAATACTTGTCAAATTTCTCATTCATTCTTTCACCATATTAGAAATCACAGGATTTCAATTGCAAATATTTTCTTTCAGCAATCCCTCAAATTTTTATTTTTACAGGAAATGCATGTTTCAAGATAGAAATAGAGAGGGTCTTAGCTATGTTTCACGTTTCACACTGTCCTTTTAATAAAAAATAAATAAATAGACTTAAACAAATAACCCGAGCCTCTTTTTTTTTTTTGGAGCTTATACTGTTCACGTCCAAAAGCCATTTTATACTAGAAAAAACTCCAATTTTGAAAAACTGAGTCTTAAAAAAAAAGTATGAACAGTGGTGTGACAGATCCCACCAATATTCTTGACTCCACCCAAAACCAATAGATTCAAGTTAAAAAATTTAGCCAAAAAAAACAAAGGGGAAAAATGGGAAAAGACAACTTGCAGATTAGCTAGATAAGCTTAATAATTAATAGTATCACCATTACAAGTATCCAACAGTTCTATTCAAAACTTCCAATTCCACTTGAAATTGGCAAATGCATAAAAGATTCAACAGCATTTTTTCCTCAAAAAAATAAATGAAAATAAAAATGTAAGGGTACCAATAATGTTGCCTTACAAGACTGTCAGCTTGGACCAATTTCCTATGAAGTCAGGTATCCTGCCTGTGAGTCCCATGTCTGAAGCCCATCTGGACAAGCAGGAAATTTTTAAATTTATTTCATATTATTACTTTTATTATTATCACAATTAGAAGCAATATCTTACACTGCCCCCAGGTTTTTTCAGGTTCGCCAAACTGGGAGGAATCTGGCCGCTAAGTCCCGAACTATCTAAGTAGCTGCATAAAGATGTTCACTGAAAGTATATATTCATCTTCTTAAAAGCTCAGAAATTAAAATGTATGGGATTGAATCAGTGTATACTTAAAAGCTTGACATTAAAAATAGAATCCCATACTTCCAATGCCGAACTCTTTCAATTTTGTCGAACAAAAACTATAGATAGATAGATCACTTACAGTTTTTAATTTCACCAGTTTCCCAAGTCCAGAAGGGATAGAACCAGAGAAGTTGTTTGCTCCAAGAGCCCTGCATAATTAACAGCTTATTAAGTGGATGCTGGATAGTATGATCAGGATTTATCTCACAAAAATCATTATTTCTTATAAAACAGAACGGTCTTAAATTAAGCTCCACAGTTATATATGGTCCTTCGACTTACAGTGATATTAACTCGGTAAGATCTCCCAATTCCTTGGGAAGCTCCCCTGATAACGATTGATGCCCAAGCTCCTAATTGGGATAAATTTATCATAAGGCACAGCTAGCAAATCCAAATTCTCCCTATTAAGATGGAAAAAGTAATTCATGAGAGGATCCTTGGCCTTACAAGTACTGCAAGCGAGTTAGATTTCCAATGGCTGGAGGCAGATAACCCCTCAAGTATTCTGGCCGAGGTTCCTGATCGCAATTGAGGAAACTTAGCATACCAAGAGAGGACAGTGGACTTAACAAGAAAAAGAATCCATTGCTAACTTTAGCAAGAAAATTGATGACGAAAAGGGCACACAATTGGTGAGGTGAGTGAGAGTCCATAGCTCTTGTGGGATTTCCCCAACAAATCCAAGGCATAAACCCTCCTGCCATGAAATGCCAGAAAAAGCAACACAGCATTATCAACAAGTTAACTCAATCAAGTAAGAGAAGGAAAGATAGAGAGACTATACAGTCCGGTAATGTGGCAAGTAGTGCCATTGGAACAGTCGCATTTGACACAAATGGATTAAATTCTTCAACCGCGGTGGTGTTGTCGATGGCTTGTCCGCTGCATACCTCACCGCTTACATTCCATACATTTGCTGACGCCGAGAATCCCCATTTAGGGAAGATCGAATTCAAACTTCTCGCTGCATGAAAGTTTCAAATTTCGAGGATATAATAAGGGTGTGTTTGAGAGCGTAAATTAAAGAACGGAGGAGTAGAATGGAATGAAGTGGAATAGCTGACCGTTCTATGACCTGGGAGTTTTTACAAGAAAAGTTAACGGGTGAAATTAAGTTATTATTAAATTATAAATTATAAAATAAATAGAATGGGCATGAATTATAATTTTTTTTATTATGTACTCATATATGAGTTAATTTTTTTCAAAAAAAAAAATAAATTTGGTGTTGTTAAGATAGAAAGGTCCAAGGGCTTTCAAGAAAATACCATATTAATTTATTTTATTTTTTTGGGTCAAAACTGAAAAACTTCATGAGCTTGCCTCTTTCATTTGCGTTGAAAGTTTCAGTTTTATTAACATCTCAAGCAGTTATTTCTATATGAATGATCGTTTTCCAGGAAAATCTTTTTTTATGTAAGACTGAGAGCCCACAAAAGGACAAACAGAGAAAATAACAAAAGCATGTGTGTGTTTATCTAAGTATATATACCTTCAGAAGGATCCGTAGTAGCGTTTTGAGCTTTGTGATACACCAACCAGGCAGCTCAAGAACACACAAAAAGCAGATGCAATTGCCAAAAACCAAGACTGGTGAAGGAGAATAGGACGAAGAAGGAGCCATGTGAGGCTGATCGATTTAGATAGGTATCTGTAACCTAGCTTGTTAAGATTAAGAAGCATAGAAATTAATAGAGATGATCAGAGATCGAAAATGAATAAGCACAAGGCTTGGAGGATTTTGCAGAATGCATTTGCAGAGCCTACAGTGCGATAATGGCGTCTCTGAACAAGTAAATTCGAAAACGATTATTTAATGAAAGAAATATATTAACGGTGTTGACAGGGACTGGGGGACATAAACTTGAATGTCTTGAAAAACTGAGAGACTCTCAAAGTCGATGGCGAGCTCTCACCAATCAAAGTTGACAATTCAAATAGCTTCTGAATTTATTTATTTTTTTAGTTTCAAATTTCTTAAGTATATTGGTCCATGAAAAAGCTTTCTTAATTAGAAATTCATCTTACTCAGAAGTAAAATTCCAGAGGGAATGACGCTTGCAGATGCGATGGGCTTTGTTTTTTTTTTCTTTATATAAACAGGAAAAGAAAAACAAACACAGCAAAGAAAAACAAACAAAACAGAAAAACAAGCACACCACCACCTACGGCGGGTCTCATAACCTCAACGGGACAAAAAATCTCCAGGACACATGCAATTGCAACGGTTGCATAGTCATTAAATAAAAAATTAAAAAAATTATAATATACTACAAATTTTGTCAAATAGTTACATATTTTATTTGGCTCCACAATTAAAGATTCTTGTCTATTTTAAAAAAAAATTATACAAATCATTTTTTAAAAATAAAGAATAAAATACATATAATATCTATGCAATTATAATAAAATATAGAAACAATTCATATAATTACTTGTTACTTTTAATCAAATGACATAAACTTGAAAATATAGCAAAAGTCTCTGCAATTTCAGAAGAACTGTATATATAATTTACTTTAAAAGACAATTAGTGATTAATAGAATCTAGGAAAAAAAGAAAAAGTAGAGATTAAACAGGTAAAAATGCTGAGCTTTGTTTTATGCTACGGAAAGTGGCTTGATGTGTTCCAATTTCAGTCTAATGTACAAACACTTTGGCCAAAGAAAGAATCAATATACAAAAAGTCAAAATTAGACAAACAAATTGAAATAGAAATTACACAAATTAGCCACGCCCCCCACCTGATATTAAAGTGTTTTGATATACTTTAAACCCTGAATGAAACTTAAAGCAATTTCTTCCAACCATTAACAAGAAGAAACGTACGTCCAAACATCACTTGATCATCCCCTCGCCTTCTCTCCTTCGCCACTCTCTCGCTCTCTGTAATTGTCCTCCGACGTTAATCACAAATACCATAATCTCTAAAGCTAATAATTTTCATTTAAGAAGATATCGAAGAAGGATAGGAGCAACCTTGATTATTTAAGAACTCCAAAATTAATTAAAAATAGTTCTAAATAATGAAATCTCAACAATTTTAAAAATAGTTCAAATGGAAGACAACATATAAGGCCCTTCAAGGCATTTAAAATCAAAGTTACATATAGTTATGAAAGTTTGGAAAAGTCATTGAACATTAAAAACTATTTAAAACGGGGGTTAAAAAAGTTATTTTTCTAAAACGGAACCTTTCATCGCAGCCAAAGCTGCATTCACCTTGGCTCATGGTACAAAACCACTTGCCACATCCAAAGAATATTCTACAATAGCCAACTACATCAAGGCCATCCGCCACAACCAAACTTATCGTTCCACCACTGCTGATACTCATGATGCCATCCATAGTGCTCAACAATAGTAAGCCTTGACCACAACCAACAAGCCATGACACACACAAAAAAGATAACATTCAAAGTTGAACTTTTGAAATGTCTAACTTTCAACTCAAAACCTTTGATTTAGTTGATATAACATCCACATGTAGACAATAAGTAAACTAGCTAATGACACTAGCCTTTCATCATCCAGTAGCAGGCAATTGTGGAATTTAGATATCGCGACAATAGAAAAGAAAACATGTCCCACTACCCTAAATCTTCAAGTGTCTCTAGCCCAAATGTTAAGCCATTAGGCACAAATGATATAACTTTTTACGCATGAATAATTAAACATACTATCTCATAATGTTTGACTACATATGATTAACATTAAACCTGCATCTATGAGCCTGCACATTAATTCGTTTCACCTTCCAGGACGTACTATCAAGTAGTGGATAACAAGTCTATCCACATTCAATTCAATCCACAATAAACACACACATGCAGCATTGACTCATTTTCAAAACAATCAAAGGACCATTAGCAATAAATGCCTAAGTCTACAAAATAGGCTTATATGCAAGTGACAATTAAATCCATGCAAAATGACTCCTAATATTGGCAATAAAATATTCAAATTACACACTAAGAATAACTCGAGACATTACATTTAGTTAAATGTCTCTAACTTCACCTGCTTCTTTTGTCCTGATTCGGAGTGCCACTTGGAAATTATTAAATAATGGAAGTGAAATTATATAATCTTAATAACAAGCACATAAATTTAAGCAAATGAACATGTGGAACATAAAAGTAACTAAAGTTTTTATATATATATATATATATATATATTTATTTATTCACATGTATAAATTCCATAATTATTGACACACAAAACATGTGAGACAATAAATACGATAATTATGCATGTTCATGATCTACTTTTATTACTCTCCTCATATCTTTTGACTGAATCCATAGGCTATTAAATCATATAAGACTAACTCGTGTAATCGAGTTAATCTCGCTCCAATTGTGGGAGGTGACTCATCTAAGGTCCCACTCTCACTCTTTGGGCCAGGATTTCCTTGTCACGAACTCATCGGGTGTCACTTCGCCTAGTCCAGGGTATTAATCAGAAACATTGAGGCCTTGTAATGCTAGTGAATAAACATAGGATTTTTCATAATGCTCTACTTTCTCGGGTGAACTCTCACCATTTGTGATCATACAAATCCATGCAATGACATTTTTACAATCATAATCATGCTCATCCATTCAGATGATCATACTCATATTCATAGATTATAATTCATAGCCATAATTAGCATATCACATTACCATTATCATATCAAATTCGTGTTCATCATTTTATATACTATAACATATCATAACCATTAAACATACTCAACTCATCTTGCAATATTTCTTATACTCATAAATAATATAATCATAGTCAATAACATACATCTAGTCACATTATTATCAACAATCATGCTTAAACAATCAACATGAAATTCATTCAATCATGTGATACATTAACTCATACCATCTTATAACTCACATCATAATTATCGAGCCATGTTAAGATTTGTGTGTTCAGTAGCATATCATTCACATACCATAATCAAACAAGCTCATAAATGCATACACAAACATATATTAAAATTTAACTTTCAGTTACCTCAACTCTTGGTTTACCACATTAAAAGTACAATTTAGATTTCAAGAAAGCTCACAAACATTCCATGAGCTCTGAAAGTAGTCAATCTACAATTTAAAATTAACAAACATCATTAATGACTCATAGTCATTAATTAGTCCTTAATCACGATTAAGGCCTAAAATCCTAATTAATGATATTAACAATAAACAATTCCATTTTTGAACTTTTTTAGCTTATTTGACTCACATTAGGTTTAACTAACATAGTTAAACTTTCCTTTTGCTTATCCTAGACTAATTAACATTAGGGTTATCTAAAGCATCATTAACATTAATAATCAGTGCCATTAGTTAAAACCAAAGATTAGAAAATTAAAAACATCACCCTTAGATTCCCTTAGAGGGTAGAAATTTGCTAGAAATTCAGACACCACTTCCATAGCCCTAAAAACCTAAAGAAAACGCATAGAGAAGGGAAGCTTAGCCAAGGATTAGATAGCTTAAAATCACCTCCAAGCAACCCAAGACACAAACCCTAGTAGAGTACTAGTCCCCTCTCAGCCTCTCTCTAAAAAATCCCCTTTTGATTTGCTATCCAAAGTCACAAGTTTAGATTTTAAGAGAAGAAGAATTTCATTTGAAGACCTGGGGTAAGCAACTTATCTTTTGGTGAGTCCTAAAAATTTCAAAACCTCAATTTAGTCTTCAGGGACTAAATTGAAAATAAGTTAAATGGAAAAAAAAAATCAAAATAGCCTAAGTTCAAATATTAAAAAAAACACCAGCCGTGTTGCCAAAGCACCATCATCGGTGATCGAAGCCACACCGATGACGATAGCCACTAGACCTTCGTTGTCAGAACTCTAGTGCTGGCTGGACCACGTCAACAGTGGTTGGAGAATTATGGAGAATAATTTCTCCAAAGGTGGCCAAGGTGGGTGTAAAACACAAGACCCCCCTTAGTTCATCAAAAAATTTAGACCATCAAGCCACTCAACCATTTAATCATATAATGCATAAAATTATTTATATAATAAATCTTGTTTTCAAACCACTTAATTATTATGTTACTTGTTAATCGTGTAACTTTACTTGTTAATACCTTAACAGGACTTATTAATCACTTAACCTTCCTTGTCAACCTCACGACTCTTGCAACAGAACTAAATTATTTGTTAATTGGCACAATTATACTTATTAATACCTTAATAGGACTTGTCAATTACTTAACTCTCCTTATCAAGTCCGTAACTCCCACAACAGAGCTACATTACTTGTCAATCGTATAACTGTAATTATTAATATCTTAACAAGACTTGTTAATTATTTTACTTGTCCAAAATAGCCCAATAACTCTCTAGGCCCAATTCTAAGTCCCATCTAGAGTCTAATGGATCAAAAGGCTATCCAAACTCCCTAATTAACCCCTAATCATCTTAATTAACCAATTAAATCATTCAATTATTTTAATTAATCCTCAAAATAAATTTTGGGATCTTACACACTCTCTCTCTCTCATGATCATTGTCTCGCTTGATCTCTCTCCCGACCAGAACAACATGGTGCTCGATGCCAAGCAGAGTGGATAGAGCGTACGCGACGCTGAAAACGGTGCAAGCTGGGCAGGTACTCGAAATTCTTCAAGGCTGTGGATGTTAGAATGTTGTAGTTTGATGGAGTCAGGGAAGGCGTTGGGCCTTCGCGTCCTAACTTCAACCTGAACACTGGCTTGATGATCAAGGGAGGATTAAAATAGGGCTATAGAAGAGCAAGTAAGGAACATTCACTATCCCTTAGTTTGGTTGGCAGGAAATAAGTAACTGAATAGACCAAGTTATCTATTTTCATTCTGATTTTCAGTTTTGGGATTTGATCCCCTAAAGTCCCTAGATTAGAATAATTCACTAGCATCGTGAATAGTTTGAAAAGTAGTAGTTAATTTTAAATTAATTATTTATATGTGGAAAAATATTTATACAAGAAAATTACGCATAAAATGTTATAAATAAGACCGATGATGGTAACCATATTTGATTTATAAGTCATTTAAATTCACTGCTTACAGCCACGCTTTCAATTTTCACCCCAAAAAAAAAAAAAAAGGTTGCGCTGTTGAGACATGGCTAAAGATTTTTTGAATGAAACGGTTCAATGCCTGACAACATGCTCACCACACAATTATTCACTTACGGAAAATAGAAGAATCCATTTCAAAGATATTGCCCATTGGACAGTTGTGTCAAATTCTGTTTCCATGCCAACGAGGAAATCAAAAGTACAACAGGCCAAAATAGTGATACGTGGTAATGTAGGAGGTTCTTCTACAAACAAGACAGATTTTGAGATCAAAATACCAGAAGCACAATCTCGTTCCCTTGCGTATACCATAAACATGAACTAGGAACCAGGAAATACCATATTTCTTACCCTACCTTCACCAAGAATGCGACGCAGGATGGGTTTTAGAAGCATCTATAGGTGATTGATCTTCAGTTGCGCCACTGACAGTGCTGGTAATTGCGAATATGCATTATAGACTCCTCACGTATTGATCCGTTTGTAGCCAGGCCAGTCATGAAGCTGTACTCTCATCAAAATTTCCAGTCCGTCAAGTAACCAGGCCTTGAAGTTACAGTGCTCACTTCAGCATCTCCAGCAAGCATTGCCACAACCCGGGACATTGATGGCCTTGACAATGGTGATTTGAGTGCACAGAAGAGATATCCCTAGAATTCTTTTCACTTCTTCCTCACTGAAATCCGATGATAGTCTAGGATCTGCCATAGTTCTGCTATACAGTTATTTTCATGCAGCTGCCAAGCCCGTCAACCCGAAAATCATTAAGACTAGTTGAGCTAACGCCCACACACACACACTTCGAACTCGGAACATAAAGCTGAATGCTTTTCTTTCAGTGAAAAGGTGAATGAGATATGATGAGGACTATAAATATCTCTCCATTAAAGGGAAGGCATCCAATTACTTATTTAAATACTTCAAGAGTTCTCTTGAAGATTTGGCCTATTTAGAGCCTGTGGAAGCTTCATGAAGACTGAGAGTGAGATCATTAGGAGTTTTTTACATCTCAATTATTCCTTTAACTCCTTAATTTTTTCTCAGATCTATATTCATGTTTGGGGATTTTAGAATGCATTTATTGTCATTTTTATGTGTTTTTTAATTGCCCAGTTAGGGTAGGGATATAGCTCATAGCCCAACTAGGAAACTAGTTTCTATTTCTTTTGTTTGACTCTTATAGATTTTGATTTATAATTATATTTTGATTTATTTTTCAATTATATTTATCTCTCTTGTTCTTTATGAATGTGTGCCTAATTAACATAATATCTAATTAATGGGTAAACTAGATGGATTGAGAGGTGAAGAGTGAGCCTACATATCTAGAGAGGTAGACACAAATAACTGAATTAGAAATAGATTTAAAGATTCATAATGACTTAAACTGTAGCTTTACGGTTGATAGGAGTTTGGGTTGCACGAGAATAAATTCAAAGGAACTGGCGGAAAGGTTTTCAGTCATTTAAGTCAATTAAGACAGTCAAATTTTTAACGAAACACAAAAACAACATTTTTAATAGTGAAGCTAGCAGGTCAAAATAGAGAGTGAAAACTGAATATTTTAGAAACCAAATGCAACTTACTCCTAGAAAACAGAGGTGGTAGTACATACCCTTCTAGAAGATAATCTTCTCCCCTTCCAAGTTCGAATCAGAATTGGCCTCCCACTAACTATCTCTAGGGCCAAAACACCAAAGGAAACACATCTGCTTTCTCTGTAAGGTGCCCACGCATGGCATACTCCGGAGCAAGATATCCACTATTAGTAATTTAGAATAAAAATAAAAACATGATATTATTAGAATAAACAAATAAAACACATATAAAAATTTGTCTAAATAAAAGAATAGGCAAATTAAGTCATATTGGCTTACATTGTCCCTGCTACACGGGTGCTAATATGGGTCTTTTGTCATCATATAATTTGGCCAAACCAAATCAGATATTTTAGGAATGAGCTCATGATCAAGCAGAATGTTACTGCCTTTACATCACGGTGCACAATACGAAGCCGTGACTCTTCATGAAGATAAGCTAAACCTCTTGCTACACCCATGCAGATATCATAGCGCATGGGCCAGTTGAGAGTTAAACAATTTCCTGCGACATACAAGTGACAAATATACTACGGATGATGAACAGGAATAACAAAGGCAAATGAGCATTGACACATACGCAGGCATGCAAACAGACACGAGAAGTAGATAGATAATGGTCATACCAAATAACGCTTGATCAAGACTCTTGTTTTCTAGAAACTCATAAACAAGAAGCCTTTTATTCCTTCGATGCAACATCCCTATAATTTAACAAGATTACGATGTTGCACAGCAGATATAATAGCAATCTCTGCTTTGAACTGGCTATTTCCTTGATGAGATTTTACAGATAGTCTTTTCACAGCAATTACTCTTCCATCATTAAGTGTTCCCTGGTATACAAAAACGAAAGCGGTTATCTCTATATAAAGGCTACAACTTTGGCTTTAGGACATCTGTAAATACAAATTTTATTCTTCAACAAAGTAAAAGCCATAATATTTTTTTTTTTCATCCAGACAGCCCCAATAAATCTCATTGGTAACGTTGATAATGATGAGGCAGAAATGCAAAGCAATTGTCATCCAAAATCCTTCCAGAGAATATTCACCTGATAAAACAGGTCCAAAACCTCCCTCACCCAGCTTTTTGCCAGGATTGAAGTCATCTGTAGCATTCTTTAACTCAGAATAGCTGAAAGTGTATGGCTTTGTATCAATATCTAAAAGCTCTGCAAATTAAACATGAACGAGGTTATGGATTGAAAAATAAGCTGATAGAATATAATCTGATGCTGACACCCCGTTTTCTAATAAATTTAGTAGGAAAACTTCCACTCTTATTCCTACTTTGCCTTTATTTAAGACTGAAGGCAAAAAATAAGGTAACCAAGGGCTTGTTTGGTTTCTATTCTCATTTTTGTTTTTAAAACTGTTTTATAATATAGTTTTTAAAATGTTTTTAAAACAAAATAAATAAAAATCCATTTGGTTATGTAATTTAAAAACAGTTTTAGAATTAAAAAATGGACTGATGATGATGATTATAGGCAGTTAATGATGGTGATTAATGATAGAAAATAGTCAAGGTAACTATAATTTTTAATTATCAAATGTAATGTATTTTAAAAAACAAGAAAAATAAAATGAAAACAACTTAAAGTTGTTTCTATTTTTTTGTTTTTAAAAACAAAAAAAAATGAAAACAGTTTTGAAAACAACTAAATCAAAACACTTATCCAAACAAATTTTTTAAATTTTTTATTTTTAAAAACAAAAAATAGTTTTTAAAACAGGAAAAACAAACAGGCCCAATACTCTATACTTGGACTTTCAAGTTAAATTGGGCTCATGTTTCTTTTACTCTTGGTTATGTTTGGCTGCAAAACCTACACATGGATAGAAATGCTATATGATGAAACTGGCAACTGTGCTGTTATTGTGAACAAACACAAATTATGTTCCACCCGATCTTACAAATTGCTGCCTGAAAAGGCACCAACAACAATCTGAAATGATATCTAGACACACACACACATATATATAGACATGAAATGATTTTTTTGGATAGGTGAAGTAACAATTAAAAGAGGCATGTGTGTGTGTCTGTGAATACACATTTTTTTTTTTTTTTTTACCTTCATCACCATCTCCATGAAGCTTCTTCTCTGAATGATACAGAAAACCACAATAAGAGACAGAAAGCTTACTACTCCAATACCAACAACAATTCCCGCAATCAGACCAGTTCTATCCTTTTCATTGGTTGGAGGTCTGTTGCTGACAGTGGGGGAGAAATCTACACAACACAGAAGCAGACCTTATCATGGTCATACGTCACCCTTTTTTAGTCTGGAAGTAACTGAACTTCTGCAATGCTGACTAGTAAAGTTTTACCTGGCTTAGCTCTGATTGCTGAAATAAGAGGACCAAAAGTACCTGAGCGGGTATGCAGCAAGATCCTTTTCCAGCCCAAAAGAGATGGATCTCCAGATAGTTTTCTGACACACAAGCCCGAAAATCCTTTTGACAGCTCTGAAAGAGGCCCTCCAGCTTCCTTTTTATGTTGAAATCCTTAAAAACACGATTACCCTGGAATGGGGGGAAAGCAACAAATGGATGTAAAAAACAAGGGGGCACAGGAAAGAGCAGGGATTTCAAATAAGAACATGACAAAAGACTGTGTTTTCTATTTTTAAAATATTCATACATCTTCTCTTACCAAAGAAAGGGGCAAGATTACTCTAGAATTAAAAGATGGAATACATTAATTAATAAGCCAAAAGTCTAGGATTAAAACGAACTGCAGTAAGCCAAGCATGCAAGGCTTTGGAAAGAAAAAGCCATGCATCTTGCTGAGAACCATTTCGATTAAAAAGCTTGTACTGTTTTGCGAAAGGCCCTGATATTTATCATACATTTATTTATTAGATTTGCATGGTTTACTTAACATAAACATTAAATGAAACATTACTTTAGTAATTTTTTTGAATGAATATTATAAATGAGGACAGGCAAAAGGAATAAGACTAGGTTTCTAAATCTTCTTATTGTAGATTTGCTTGACCTCCTCCTAATGTTATTCAAGAACATGTTACTTTATACAATGTTGCATTGTCACTTATCCCAAAATTTCAAGAAGAGAAAATCAGTCCAATTATGCGTACAACTAACACTAATTGTAAGAATAGTTTGAGCGTACAACTAAGTTAAAAAGGAATAAGATTAGATTTCTAAATCTTCTTATCGTAGATTAGCTCGACCAGCCTCCTAATGTTACTCAAGAACATGTTACTTTAGACAATGTTGCATTGTCACTTATCCCAAAATTTCAAGAAGAGAAAATCAGTCCAGTTATGTGTCCAACTAACACTGTTATTGTAAGAATAGTTTGAGCGTAACAACTAGGTTAAAATAACACAGCTAATGATTTGTGCGCTGGACTTGTGCTGCATGCACAAATCCTTCCGCATGACCAAATCTATCGATAGATAGACAGGGTGCTTCACTAAGAAATTTAGTGACTCCCATTTGAGCTATTACAGTCTATCAATGCCTTTAGACAAAATCATATATACCTGGATATATATATCAAATAATCGTCTTCCTAGACTTTTCCACGTAGTAGTATCTAGAATAGACATTTCTGCAAAATAGAGGGTGATGTTGTAATCCCCATTCTCCAGCCCCAGGCCATAATATCTCAAGGAAGATGGAGAGATCCGGGCAGTCTGGAAGAGCTCTGGTCCATAGTACCAGTGAACTGACTAAGCACAGAACTATTGTATAGAGGATTGTTTGACCCAGTAAACAACCCCACATTGCTAACTGCCCATCTTCTTGTATCAGTAACAAAATAAGTAGCAGGACCAAGGGCCTCATTTTCATTTTCAAATCTAGTTTGATCTGATGTTGTAATTGGAGGACCACCACACTTGATTGCAAAGTCAGAATCTGCATTGAAACATTTAAGAGGGCTCCTTCAATAAATGAAAAAAGAAAGAAGTAGTCAATTTAATTCCTTAAGTGGCATTACATTGCAGTCAAAGTTTATTTGTCTCCCCAGTAAGTACCTGTTTTTACAGTCCTAATTTTGTGGAAATGACTACCAAAGTTGGCGTGTCCAGCACCCTTTTATTGTGCCTCACTTTTTTCCTCAAAATAAGATAATAACAGAGCAGCTGGGAAGCTCAAGTTTTCCAAAGAATGATATTGGAGAATAAAGGTGAGGAAAACATGATAAACGACCAAAGACTCAAAGATGGTGTGGTATGTATTTAAAACCTTTGGGTAAACTACAAGTAACCCTTTCCTTATCCTAAAAGACCTTCGGAAACTCTTTGTAGGCCTTGATCATAAAAAAGATTAACAAAAAACAAAAAACCTACAGATGACTTTTCCTCTCCTAATTGCTTCTACGAGATCCTTTTGATTGCATCATTCCATAAAACATTCGAGCATTGATGGAATAAAAATATCATACCACACATGCAATTTGGATAAATGGAGACTTTAAAAGGATATATGTAGAGGGTACATGCGAACTAAAGAAAAGATAAAATTTAGGAGTTTGCCTCCTTGGAGTTTCAAAGGTAAAATGTTTTGGTCTAGACTTGAGAATATCAATAATGCTATTCATAAGGTTATGTGGGGGATTGCTCTTCCTTTATTGTTTTTCTTCCTGCCATAAGTGCCCATGGAAAACTGTGGAGATATTGTAATTGCAAATATTAGGAGTTATTAGTCATCATTAGTATTTATCAGTCTTTATTACATTTTTTTTTTTCCATTTTGATGTATAAATACCCCTCTATATCACACTATTGAGAATGAATGAGAAATATATTTTTCTCTCAAATGTTCCACACAACTATTCCTTAGAGTTACTTACATCTTCCTTTACCGCGATTACACGGAAAATTTTTCTGCAAGCATTCAAGTCCAGACGGAAGAGTACTGCAAGAGAAAAGAGCATACATCAAACGTGAAACCAGAAAAGTGCATGTAACTTTCAATTATCTATGGCTAGCTATTATTCAGTATTTACAAATTAAGTAATTAACTTTAGTTCGTTTAATGAAAAGAAGCTCTCTAAGACCTGCTTGGCATGATGAGGAAATGTTAAAGGTGAAAGCATTGTTTTTGATACTGTTGGTCATATCGTGTTATCATTACTGAATAATGTCCTTATTTTTCAGTTCCATTTTTAAAGTAGGGGCATGTGATAATCATTTTTATCAATAAAATCACTTTTTCTTTCTTTCTTTCTCTGTTTTTTGTTTTTTTGGGCTCATTTTGCCTCTGTAATGTGCCCCAAGTGAAAAAGCTCTGGTAGTACCCACCAAAAAGGTATGCCAGTGAACTTCTGAACTTTCCAACTAGAATAAGAAATCCAGAGCATTAATTTTATTAAGAATATTTGATTCCTGAGGCTTTTACTTACCGCCAAACCTGAGAATATAATAAACCTCTTAAATTACCTCTTTTGATCTCTAGATCTCCCAATCAAGAACCAGTTCATCCTAAGAGCTTAAGACTTATGGAGATACCCTAGGATTTTTTTTTTTTTTTTTTTTTTTTGCGTCACACCCCCTTTACATGAAAGAGCCTTGGGCAAACAAGGACTAAGCAAACGCACACTATATCTTGCGCTAAAAATATTTAATATTTAATTAATAACATAGACTCAGCAAGGGTTCAACTCTATAAATGAAGAGTCTAACACATGTCAAGAACCAAATCAGCCCAAACTTTTGAAGCTATTAGGGAGAAAAACCATTTATGTTGTTCATAATATCTCTATCAATCTCATACATACACAATCAGGACAGACATTTGACCATACAAGGCTGCTTTTGACAAATATAAACTAACATCCAAAGAATACATCTTTCCTTCAAATGTACAAATTGTAAATATAAGTTTCAAATTGCAGATTTTAAAACTTAAACTCACTTAATGCAGCGAGGAATAGGTATACACTTCTGAGATCTATTTTATAAGTAAACGTGGAATTATCTTTTCCTGTCTCACATTGACTCGTATTCTTTGCCATTAAACATACAGCATATCCAATGAAGGGATTAAGCAGGCATAATATCACCATCTGCATGTGACATGCTACGATACCATTCAAAGTCAGGTCCAGAGGATCAAAATATATATAAATGCCAGCAAAAAACTATAATGACATTATTATTAACAACAATCTGATAAGAGTAATACGTAGAGGAGTTTAATGCATAAAAGGAGTGCATGGAGGTCACAGGAAGTATATATAGGCATCCCTACACATCCATCCACTAACAGCTAACATATAGAATCTAACATGCATAACAGAGCCTAACTCCCGCTTTTCAATAACTAATCATAAGAGTATAACTCAGAATGCTATGAGTAAGCCATGGCTTTGGGCTCTGAGTAATAGCAAATAGGATGCAGGCTTTATGCTTGTACTAAACATGTTTCAAATCGTAGGGAAGATTATTGGCCAGGGAAAAAAAAAACCATAAAGTTTGCCAAAATCTTCAAAATAACAAGCAACTAGCCAATGACTCTTGATTGACTACAGGCAATAATGGACGTGAGATCAAGAGTCACATTATTGTGCAAAATAAAAAGTGATAACCAATAGGTTTCAACACAACAAATATCTATATGTCCAACCATCACCTGTAAAAATCACTATGTATAATCATTAAATAAAAAGCAAAGAATCACCTGCTATTTGAACCGTCTATTGTCAAGTTGTTAGCAACCAAATTGCTGCATATCATCCCCCATAAAAATCACCATGTTAGTTTCACCAAAACATAATGCACGCATGCATCATACATAGATACATACATATATTTATAAAATATATAGAGAGAGAGAGAGCAAGCAAATATTAAAAATGTGTTAATATATACAATATGTGAAGAGCTAAACCTTACTAAAGGTATTATCCAATTTTTCAACAATGACGTGAAAGCATGAACTCAAATTTAATTTGCTTTTTACAGTGATAAAAAAAAAGACATGAATAATTTTATTGTACTATTAAAAAAAAATTAAGAGAGAATGCCATAAAACATAGAATTATTGAGTGCAAATACTAAAGAGATTATTATATACTAACAAAATTTGAAATTTTGATCTACTATTATGTCTTCAAAATTGCAAATCTCTTATACATTCAACAATATATTTCATATCACATTTCTTTTGCTAAGCTCTTGGTATTCATGTAATGGAGCTTGATACTGTGTTTTGCTAATGTATGTTATACAAAAATTATATAGAGCAGCAAAGGGAAATAAGTAAAAGAATGGAGAAACAGAACGTAATGATTTATGAATAATTAGGATAGTGATTTATTACATATTGATAAATATTGTAACACCCTAAAAGGTTATATTCTAGTGAAATTGACTTCTAATTTCATCGTGCTAATTTCTTTGTGTCTAGTGTCTACCTATTTTCTTATATTTCTTGCTTCATTTCTCAAATGTACACTTTACATCTTTAGCAGCCACTAAAGTCTACAAAATCATTTACTGTATCATATTCAAGGTCATGAAGGACAGATCTGCTGTTTCCCTCTATATTCATTTTGCGTTGTGCTCTTCTCTGGGCAGCAATAAGAAAATTGAAATTCGTCTGCTTTCTCCTTCTCCTGCCCCCTCCCCTCCTCACTCGTTTTTCTTCTATATAAACTTTCAAAATAAAGATATAAAATCTATAGAAAATACATAAAGAATTGCATGTTTGGTTATAGTAAAGCAACGAACTTTTGAATCTAACAAGAAATGGAAATCAAGTGGGGGAAAAAGAGAAATATTGATGATGATGATGATGCTGAAATACTTACACATGTAAATTTGGTTGGTTTACCCAAGAAGGAAGGCTTCCTGATAGACTGTTGTAGGACAAGTCTCTGCAAGCATTCATTCAATTTGGTTAAGTAAATACCTCATGAATGACAGACAATAAATTGAAGCATTAAGCTTTTACTAGAATTAGTGTAGTGTAGTACCAGAAGCTTATGTTAAAATTGACATGACTTGACAAACTTATATTTCACAAGCAGCATGATAATGAACCTTTAGATATTAGCCCCATAGATAGATGTGACCACATAAGTGGTGAAGCCTTATGCATTTAACAGGTCGAATCCTGCTAAAAAGGCAAACAAAATTTGGCTTTTTTATTTGGGATTTGGGTTGGAGAGGAAAATGAAGCTCTTAAGACAATGAACAATGGTAAATTATTAGTCCTGATGGTGTTCCAATTGAAATTCGAAAGTGTTTAGAAGAGAAGTGTATATTTTCGTTCAAAACGCTATTAAACAAGAATCTGAGGTCCAAAAAAATGATAAAGGAATGAGGAGAAGCACTTTGATGCCTTTATACAAGATAAGGGGATATCCAAAATTATGCAAATTACTAAGGGATACAGCTTAAGCACCCAATATGAAATTATGAGAAAAAGTGTTTTGAGCACAGATTAAGAAATGAGACTTTATTTTAGAGAATCAAATTTTGATTTATGCCAGGACTATCTACAACAAAGGCTATTTATCTTCCATGAGGCATGTGGTTTTTATTAACTTGGAAAAAGCTTATAATCCCAAGAGAAGTGTTGTGGAAGGCCCTGAAAAAGAAAGGGTTCATGTTACATAATTCAAGCTATAAAGATATGTATAATGGGTCAACAAGTGTGAGAACTTATGTAGGCGAGACATTGCAAAGGGATTTCACAATAAGGAATTGGCCTACGCTAGGAATTATCCTTGAGCCCTTCCTTGTTTGATCAAGTTTTGGATGTTTTGACAAAGCACATACAAGAAGAAATCCCTAAATACATGATCGGTGTAGTCTTATTGAGGAGTCAAGGAAAAGGTCAACTCTAAACTTCATTACAAAGACAAGCTTTGGAATTAAAGAGTTTCAAATGGGCAGAAGCAAAACAGAATATATTATACTGCAAATTTAACAAGTTAGAAATGATCTGGAGGTGAAAATTGAAATGAATAATAGACCATACCACAAGGGTTTAAATTAAGGTATCCAAGATTGATTTTACAAAATAAGGTTAAAAGTTGATGGAAATGTTATGTATAAAAACAAGCTGGGGGGTTGATATGAAGAAAAGCATTAGGAGTTATTTATGATCCCAAATTACCTACTAGGTCTAAAGAAAAGTTTTATTGAACCACTATAAGACCAACAATACTTGGTAGTAAATGTTAGGCATTGGAGGGACAAGAACAAAAATTATGGATAATAGAGATGAGAATGTTAGGATGGATTTGTGGTCATACAAGAACAGAAAAGATAAGATCCATGATGACTGTATATGAGGAAAAGTTGGCAAAGCATTATTGATGAGAAAAGGGTAGAAAATCAATTAAGGTTGGTTGGACGTGTGCAAAAGGGATTTCTTGTTGAATGATACATTCAAAGAGTAGATTACTTACTGATAGAACTCAATGGCATCATGTGATCTATGCAACTGATTTAACTTAATGGAATAAGGCTTGTTGTTGTTTTAGTGTTTGAATTGTAAAATTCATTTAAGATATAAGATTTGCTAAGCATCAATAATATATTAATGCAGATGCAAACAGACATATATATACTATATACATGTATTGTACATATCATACCACATTCTTAAGGCACTATGATGTTTGCAGTGTGTAAATGTCAAGAATACTCACATATTGCGAAGAGTTGATGAGCTTATCTGGGCAGGGATAGTACACTGAGGTTGTTATTTCCAAGAGATCTGAAATTGGAGAAAGCAAATCATGCTTTAATCCAATCATGGAAGCATGTCAGGAAATCCATAATTAATTACTCAGGCATGGCATATATTTTACAAGTATGCTAGTGAACTCAGATTGAAAAGTGATCTCTGAATCTGTCCCGTGATATTGTTGAAGCTCAAATCCCTGAAAGAACCAGCCATACATGTAACATGTATGATATGGGTTTGAAAGACAAATACAACTCAAGACCATTGATCAATAATAGTAGCAGCAACAGCAGCAGTAGTAATGGTAATAGCAATTATAATGATTCCACCATACAAAGTTGGTCATATTGGAGAGAATAGAAGGAAAAACGGAAATTGGACAATTAGTGAGGAACCCTGGTGTGGTGAATTAACGAGTTTACCCTGAGCTAGTAGCACAGACATCGAGTTCCAATCCTAAATCACTCAGCTTTATGAACATTTCATTTGATAGAATTAGTATAAAAAAGTAAGGCTTGTCCTTATATTGATATATTCAGATTGGATATATCCTCTGATTATATTGTTTTCTGGCAAACAAATTGAAGAAAAATGGCAGCTATGCTTCTGCAATTATCATTACATAATTAAAAAAAAATGATATAGGCCATTTATAGGGACGATGGCTACATAGTACAGGCCAACCACTAGAATTTCAAGAAACAACAGAATTAAGAGACACAAATAGATTAAGGAAACTAAGAAAGGAAATAATGAAAATGATAGGCAGACTTGATTGAAATTGGCAAATTTAATCATCTGATTGCAGGGACAGCAGCGCAAACAGCTAGTAGTAACTATCCTGTATCTCCAATGCAAATTTAATTTTATGGATAGTTTATGTGTATCTGAAGAGCTACATAAACAGGTAATACTCACAGCTGGGTCAAATTTTGAAATTCACCAATATTGGATGGAATTGAATCAGAAATATTGTTATTCCTCAATAGCCTGCAAGATTTGTAACGAGATTGTTATGCTACATTCAAAAGGAAAGAGCGGGGGATTATCTCTATTTAGCTGGAAGACTCCGAATTATTAGACAGGCCATGTCTATAAAACTTACAAGGTATTCAAAGACTTCATATTCTTATAAATGCCAGTGAGGAGCTCCCATTAGATATTTCACTTATTCTCCTACATTTGAATATCATATAATTAGCTCCAATAAATGCACAGAATGAATGGAAGCAAATAGTTATGGCACTCAAACTCTGTAAGAGAAGTCAGATTGCTAAATGATGGTGGTATTGGTCCTTCAAAAGAATTACCCAGAAACCTCCTACCAAAACATACAGCAATTCTGTTTAGTGATTACACAAAACAAGTATTCATACTTCACATCCTAAAGAGTTTTCTGTATATAATTTATTTATAATATAGAAAAAATTACTACTCTTTTCATAGAAATGGAATTCCATGATGAAAAGGAAAACAAATCAATAATATAAATAGTCATCCAAAAGCTATATTTTAATGCCAAAAACTCGTTAGCTCAAAGAAGTTCAACCCCTTTGTCAATCCATTAGGGAAAGCCCCAAATTATTTGCTAAAGATGTGACAGAATAAATTTCTGATTAAACTAGTAAACTTGCAGATTAGCAAGACAAACCAATGTTCAATGAAAATGCCACTTCATAATTGAAAAAAGGTTCAACTTCTTTTTAAAAAAAACAAAAACAAAACAAAAAAAAAGGTTACTGATAATGTAATCTTACAAGTCTATCAGCTTAGACCAACTTCCTATGAAGTCAGGTATCCTGCCTGTGAGTTCCATGTCTGAAGCCCACCTGGACAAACAAGTAAACTTTTTAGTTATTGTCATCAAGATGATACGGAGACCAAAAACGGGAGGGAGATAGTGATATTCTTACAATGTTTTCAGGTTTATAAGATTAGCAAGAGTGGGAGGAATCTGACCACTAAGCCCCGAACTATCTAAGTGGCTGCAGATAAATGTTCGTTGGAATTTATATCATCTTTTTAAGATAAAGAAAGTTTATAACAACTTTTGATGATAAATTTGTAAGATGATGCTTTTTTACGTGAAAGGATATAACAGCTGACATGATCCAGAACCAACTCAAGGATTATAAACATAAATTAAAACAAAGCCCATGGCTTAAAATTATGGAGATGAAAAAACCTATTCTTATAAGCCCAATGAGGGACTTGTAATTCGGTCATAAAAAAGTACAGATGCACAGACTGTGGAACTTACAGTTGTTGAAGTTTCACCAGATTCCCTAGTTCGGATGGGATAGAACCTGAGAAGTTGTTTGATCCAAGAGCCTGCATAATTCACAATAATTAATTTGGATCTTGAACAGTATCATCCGGATATATTTCTCACAAAAATCATGATTTTGATAAAACAGAATGGTCTTCAAATTAAGCTGCGTGGTATGTCCTTCTTTATCAATTCCAGATGTTCACAAGACCCGTTTGAAAGGAAAAGGACAAGAAAACAACATTACATCAGAAATATGATAGAATCAGAATCTATGGAAAGGGAAAAAAAAACACCAAGCTGTCATTTAAATCACTAGCAAAAAAGTTTTTAAAAAATACAAGAGGCGGAAAAAGGAAATTGCCGCAAGGAAAAGCGGATAACGTACATGATATATGTAGATTAAGTAAGATTCCCAATTCCTTCGGAAGCTTCCCTGATAAAGAATTGATGCCAAGGTTCCTAACATGGATAAATGTACATTAAACTGCGAGTTCCTGAGTATGTATCATAAAGTACAACAAGCAAGTCCAAATTCTCTCCATTTGAGACAGAACATGAGTCACTACCATTGTATCAATCTGTATGGTTTGAAAGTTTGAATTTTTTTTCTTCTTTCATTTAAATTAAACGAAACTATTATTAACATTTAATAAACTATGCCCCAAAAAAAAAACTGAACAGCATAAATTTGCTCAATTGACCATCTTTCCCGCCAGAAATTGGGAGGACCCTTAGATACAAGAAGTACATAACTTCTAATTAATTGGCCTTACAAGTACTGCATGCGAGTTAGATTTCCAATGGCTGGAGATAGAGAACCCGTCAAGTAATTCTGGCCAAGGTTCCGGAATGCAATTTGAGAAATTAGCATGCTAAGAGAGACAGGGGGATTAACAAGAAAAAGAATCTATTAATTAAAAACATAAAAATAAAAACCCTTTCCAGGAATGTTAGCAAGAAATTTGAGTGAAACCAAGCCTGGAAACTGGTGAGGCAAGAAGCTTACAAATTGGTAAGGTGAGTCAGAGTCCATAAGCTCTTTGGGATATCCCCAATAACATCCAATGCAAAAACCCTCCTGCCATAAAAATGCCAGAAACAAGCGGAATAGTTT